>NC_067115.1:30930478-30966352 GCF_021347895.1 Acanthochromis polyacanthus
GGTGAAGCAGTAAAATTATAAATATGGATTCTGAACATAGTTTTCTGACTTACACTGAGTGAGGGACAATCATTAAAACATTTAAACAGCAATGTGAGGAGATACTCGCTTAACTCTCTGGACATTTTGTAGAAGTGTGCTGAATCCCATTAAAGACTGGTCAAATCAGGCCAATTTTATGAACCCAAAAAGAGTTCAAATTTGCTTTAAGGGCTTTACAATCTGTACAAAACAAGCACACCCTACACTTTGTTCCTTTCATTGGAGACAAATGAAGAAAATGCCTCTGTGTTACTCTGAGGTCTAATGTTTAGTTCATCTTCAATACTATAAATGCATTTTGTATGAATGTTGCTGCCTTCATGCTAATTACTGACCACGTCTGTCTGAAGCGACTCACTGAAGATACCAGCAGATCCATGTTATTTTCTCACAACTTTGCTATACAGTGCAGATGGATCCTCCACAGCTGCTTGATTTCTTGTTCTGTGAAGGAAACAATAGATTTAGAAACATTTTGTTGATAAATAGAATAGAATAGAATAGAATAGAATAGAATAGAATAGAATAGAATAGAATAGAAAGCCTTTAGGCTGGGATCTTTCTGCATGGAGTTTGCATGTTCTCCCTGTGCATGCGTGGGTTTCCTCCGGGCTCTCCGGCTTCCTCCCACAGTCCAAAAATATGCTGAGGTTAATTGACTACTCTAGATTGCCTGTGGGTGTGAATGTGAGTGTGATTGTTCGTCTGTATGTGTGGCCCTGCGTCAGACTGGCGACCTGCCCAGAGTGTCCCCTGCCTTCGTCCGAGTCAGCTGGGATAGACTCCAGCACCCCCCACGACCCCAGTGAGGATAAAGCGGTGTATAGAGGATGGATGGATGGAGAATAGAAAGCCTTTATTGTCATTGTATAACGAGTATACAATGAAATTGGAGCGCTGCTCCATTTGGTGCTTAGAAAAGTATGTACAGTAAAATACAAAAGAATAAGAATAAAGAATAAAGAATAATAAAATACAATAAAATACAATAATATACAATGGGAAAGAACAACAATTATAGAAAAACAAGAGCTTTAAATAGCACAAAGTGATAAAGTGACTTTACAGAGATTCATTGTGAAATGAATATTGCACAAGACTGCACGTGTAGTGTGTGTTCCCAGTGATGTTATCGTTATTGTGTTCATGTTTTCTTGTTGTTCAGAGCACTGATGGCTCTGGGAAGAAACTGTTCCTGAGTCTATTTGTTCTGTTTTATGTGCTCTGTAGCGCTGACCAGAGGGCAGAAGGTTGAACAGATTGGACTGGGGTGGGACTGGGGTAAAATGGTAAAATATACACATACACACGTGACAAAATTGTTGGTACCCCTCAGTTAAAGAAGGAAAAACCCACAATTCTCACTGAAATCACTTGAAACTCACAAAAGTAACAATGAATAAAATTTATTGAAAATTAAATAATCAAAATCAGCCATCACTTTGAATTGTTGATTAACATAATTATTTAAAAAACAAACTAATGAAAAAGGGCTGGACAAAAATGATGGTACCCATAACTTAATATTTTGTTGCACAACCTTTTGAGGCAATCACTGCAATTAAACGATTTCTGTAATTTGTCAATGAGCGTTCTGCAGCTGTCAACAGGTATTTTGGCCCACTCCTCATAAGCAAAACAGCTCCAGTTGTCTCAGGTTTGATGGTGTCTTCTCCAAATGGCATGTTTCAGCTCCTTCCACATATGTTCAATGGGATTCAGATCTGGGCTCATAGAAGGCCACTTTAGAATAGTCCAACGCTTTTCTCTCAGCCATTCTTGGGTGTTTTGGCTGTGTGTTTTGGATCGTTGTCCTGTTGGAAGACCCATGACCTGCGACTGAGACCAAGCTTTCTGACACGAGGCAGCACTTTCTCTCCAGAATGCCTTGATAGTCTTCAGATTTCATCGTACCTTGCACACTTTCAAGACACCCTGTGCCAGATGCAGCAAAGCAGCCCCAAAACATTACTGAGCCTCCTCCATGTTTCACCGTAGGGACAGTGTTCTTTTCTTCGTATGCTTGGTTTTTGAGTCTATGAACATAGAGTTGATGTGCCTTACCAAAAAGCTCCAGTTTGGTCTCATCTGTCCAAAGGACATTCTCCCAGAAGCTTTGTGGCTTGTCAACATGCATTTTTGCAAATTCCACTCTCGCTTTTTATGAGTGTTTTTCAGCAGTGGTGTCCTCCTTGGTCGTCTCCCATGAAGTCCACTTTGGCTCAAACAACGACGAATGGTGCGATCTGACACTGATGTACCTTGGCCTTGGAGTTCACCTTTAATTTCTTTGGAGGTTGCTCTGGGCTCTTTGGATACAATTCCAACGATCCATCTCTTCAATTTGTCATCAATTTTCCTCTTGCGGCCACGTCCAGGGAGGTTGGCTACTGTCCCGTGGGTCTTGAACTTCTGAATAATATGAGCCACTGTTGTCACAGGAACTTCAAGCTGTTTAGAGATGGTCTTATAGCCTTTACCTTTAAGATGTTTGTCTATAATTTTTTTTCGGATGTCCTGGGACAATTCTCTCCTTCGCTTTCTGTTGTCCATGTTCAGTGTGGTACACACCTTTCACCAAACAGCAGGGTGACTACTTGTCTCCCTTTAAATAGGCAGACTGACTGATTATGAGTTTGGAAAACACCTGTGATGTCAATTAAATGACACACCTGAGTTAATCATGTCACTCTGGTCAAATAGTTTTCAATCTTTTATAGAGGTACCATCATTTTGTCCAGGCCTGTTTCATTCGTTTGTTTTTTTCAATAATTATGTTAATCAACAATTCAAAAGTAATGGCTGTTTTTGATTATTTAATTTTCAATAAATTTTTATTTATTGTTACTTTTGTGAGTTTCAAGTGATTTCAGTGAGAATTGTGGGTTTTTCCTTCTTTAACTGAGGGGTACCAACAATTTTGTCCACGTGTGTACACTACAGTTCAAGTGTTTGGGGTCACCCAGACAATTTCATGTTTTCCATGAAAACTCACACTTTCATTCATGTGCTAACATAACTGCACAAGGGTTTTCTAATCATCAATGAGCCTTTCAACACCATTAGCTAACACAATGTAGCATTAGAACACAGGAGTGATGGTTGCTGGAAATGTTCCTCTGCACCTCTATGTGAATATTCCATGAAAAAAATCAAGCTAGAATAGTCATTTACCACATTAACAATGTCTAGACTGGATTTCTGAATAATTTAATCATTTAAAAAATGTTTTTCCTTCAAAAATAAGGACTTTTCAGGCACTCACATAGTGTAGCTGGCTAAACGGACGTCCCATAAACAGGGGCTGTTGTCCCTAAAGCAGCTCACGGCCCTTTGCTGCAGGTCTTCACCCTACTTTCCTGATCTGCTTCTCTACTAACCTGTCCAATAAAACCAATGAAAGGCCAAAAGAATAAATAATAACAATATTTCTAAGTGATCCTAAACTTTTGAACAGCAGTATATAACCTATAAACAAAACTGAAAAAAGAAAGAAAAAAACGGAATCAAAAACTTGATTGGAAAAGTATAATTTTTTCACCAATAAAAACTATCCCATGTGAAGAGCAGCTCACCTTGTAGATCTGTTGGGTTTGGTCGTTGAGTACACCACAGACTCCTCCTGGTATCGGTCCATCTGACCTGGGCTGAAGTTGGAGTAGACAGCATCTGGCTGGTTTGCAGTGAATTGCACACTGGCATACTGGATTTCATCCATCTGCCGGCCACATGAACAAGACTATGTTATGAATGTGTAGCAGGAGCTGGATAAACAGAACTCCAGTGTGACTAAAGGTAGTAAATATGATTTGTAGAGCTCAGTAGAATCAATGATTGCTCAGTAAAAGAGGTGCAGGGTCATTTGCAGAACAAAGAACTGAGGCTTGATAATCTGTTGCTGCAGAACCTCCATCTTAAACCAGAGATGTTAGAACAGATCAGCAGGTGCACATGAGAACTTGGAATTGTTTAAGGAACACCGTAAACCTGAAATTTACTGCAATCAGACACCGAGTTTTCCGATTCCAGTAAAATAAAGCTCACTGAACCTGAGCTCTTAACTCCAAAACACATAAAAAGAACACTTTCTTCCTGACAAGTATGTGTTCCAAAGAAGGAACTTGTTCTTGTTACCTAACTGGTGTGAACATTGCTAAAGTTACACAAGCTTCCTTCCTCTTACAATAAACTCGATGAATAGTTATAGAAGTAGATTTAGAGTAAATCATCTGTAACATCTACTGCATGTCTCCAACTCCATGCATCTTTGCTAAACTGAGACTTTAAAAGCAACATTTACACTTACAGAGTTTACAGAAAATGTAATGCATCTCTGGTGGATGGACATTTAACCTGATGATCATTGTGTATTGACATGAGAACAGAAAAGTGTGAAGGAGTAGGATATGATTAACTTCAATGAACTAAACAGCTAAATCCAGGGTTATTGAACCTAAGAACAGCGTTTTTACAGATAACAGTTGAGTCTGAAGTCTGAACAGCACATTTTCACCTCACCTCTGTTCTACTGTCTGGTCCCTCTCCAGCCTGAGGTTGTTGTTTCACAGACCTGTGGCTTCTTCAAATAAAAGACAAACAAACAAATGAATGAGTGAAAAAATAGTCACACAGCAGACTTCACATTATAGGTTCTTGTTTTCAAGCATATTTCAGTACACTGGTATTGAAATATGCCAGTGTATTACCACATCAGTTACTGGCAAATACGGACAAGAGGAAAAATTACAGTGACAGAAATCTTTCATGTGTATACACTCACTGACCACTTTATTAGGTACACTTTGCTGGTAAAAGGTTGGACCATCTTTTGCCTTCAGAAGTGCCTTAATTCTTCGTTTCATACTTTGAACAAGGTGTTGGAAACATTCTTTAGAGATTTTGGTCCATATTGACATGATAGCATCACACAGTTGCTGCAGATTTGTTGGGTGCACATCCACTCATCCATTCATTCTCTATACACCGCTTTATCGTCTCTAGGGTCACGGGGGGTGCTGGAGCCTATTCCAGCTGACTCGGGCGAAGGCAGGGGACACCCTGGACAGGTCACCAGTCTGTTGCAGGGCTACATATACAGACAAACAATCACTCTCACATTCACACCTACGGACAATTTAGAGTAATCAATTAACCTCAGCATATTTTTGGACTGTGGAGAAAGCCGGTGTGCCCGGAGAAAACCCACGCATGCACAGGGGGAACATACAAACTCCATGCAGAAAGATCCCAGGCCCAGACCAGGATTTGAACCGGGGATCTTCTTGCTGCAAGGCGAAAGTGCTAACCACTATTCCACTGTGCAGCCTGGGTGCACATCCATGGTGCCAATCTCCCGTTCCACCACATCCCAGAGGTTCTATTAGACTGAGATCTGGTGACTGTGAAATATCCCCCACACTGTTACACCAGCAGCAGCCTGAAGTGTTGATACAAGGCAGGATGGATCCATGCTTTCATGTTGTTTTCACCAAAGTCTGATAATCTGAATGTCGCAGCTAAAACTGAGACTCATCAGACCAGGCAACATTTTTCCAATCTTCGACTGTCCAGTTTTGGTGAGCCTGTATGAATTGTAGCCTCAGTTTCCTGTTCTTGGCTGACAGGAGAGGCACTTGGTGTGGTCTTCTGCTGCTGTAGAACATCTTCTTCAAGGTTGGACGTGTTGTGGTTCAGAGATGGTATTCTACATTCCTTGGTTGTAACCAGTGGTTATTTGAGTTACTATTCCTTTTCTATCATCTCCAACCAGTCTGCCCATTCTCCTCTGACCTCTCACATCAACAAAGCACTTTGGACCACACATCTCACTGGATGTTTTCTCTTTTTCAAACTGTTCTCTGTAAACCCTAGAGATGGTTGTGCGTGAAAATACCAGTAGATCACAGTTTGTGAAATACACAGACCAACCCGTCTGGCACCAACAACCATGCAACGTTCAAAGTTGCTTAAATCCCCTTCCTTCCACATTCTGAGGGTTGAACTTTAGCAGGTTGTCTTGACCACGTCTACATCAATAAATGCATTGAGTGATTGGCTGATTAGCTATTTGTGTTAACAAGCCATTAAACAGGTCTAATTAATAAAGTGGCCGGTGAGTGTATAGAAACAGATATTTCACAACATTTTTCGACCACATTGAGCTTACTAATAGCACAAAAGAAATAAGTGCAATTTTCTCCACAAAGGTTCAGAGGAAAAAGTATTCCACCTAAAAGTCAAAATTTTCTTGAGCTTTCTTTGACATTCATGACCTCCAATTAAAAATATTCGGATAGATTCTCACAAGCTTCTGACTTCTCTCTTTTAAAAATTTTAGCCTTCTCCTCATGTGCAAAGCCTCCAGCTCACTAATGCTCTCTAAATTTTCTATTGAAACTACAACAGAACAGACCTGCTTCCATGCTTTACTATTGCTTACAGGTCTTTCCACTTCTGCTGCCACTTCAGGTGAGACGCACTGATGGATTTTTCACTGAATGGTCCTTAGATGTTTCCTTTAAGATCCATCCATCCATCCATCCATTTCCATAGACTGTATGTAAAGATGGATGTAGCATCTGGCTCCAAGAATGAAGCCCACCCGGAAGTGTCAAAAACTTGCAATATCACGTCGTCCGCTAGGGTTGGCTCCAAAAAGCTTTTTCTCCATGGACCCCAATTCATCACCGGAAAAAAATTAAATTTGATAGACTGATTTTCTACAGCTCAGGATTTTTTCCCCGTTTGTTTTCATGGTCAAAATGAGAGATAGGTGGCCGATCTTAAAATAAATCAATACTGAATTTTAAATAAATTGTTAAAGTTGGCGGAGCCAGGGGGCGTGGCTATACTTGATAGACAGTCTTGTCTGGAATGACTGACAGATCCTTTAGGGCGAGGCTTTCAGCAGGCTTATTCCGTGGAACTTGGCTTTCATCCACATTTAGATTAAGTTGTCCTCTAATTATTGTTATTTTCCACAGGTTTCCAGTTTGTTGACTTGTTATTATTAGTTGTCGTTCACTGTAGCCATGGCTTGTTCCTCCGTTAATTGCACTAACAGACCCTCAAAGGGTTCCGTTGTCCAGTTTTCCGGTAAGTAAATGTTTACATTTCATGTGCAATTTTTCCATTAAATATGATGTGTACAGTGTACCCCAAAAATCGGTCTTTTATCTGAGGTTTCGTGGCCTAAAAAAGAGACATTCGGCATCGATGCACCTTGCTAATTACGCTAGCCATCCGCCGAGTGCTAGCTTTAGCCGACGTCTCATCTCAGTTAGCTATCCCATTCTGTTGTATGTAATAGCTGACGCCGCAACGCTTGCTATGCAAACAGCGGCAGCTGACTCTCGCCCGTGTGTTTTAGTTCGACCCTGATACATGCAGCAGAAGTGTAATGTGTTCATGTAATTCACAGCATTACTGTAAGCTAATGAAACCGTGAGGAGGACCCCCTTATAGCTCCACGTCACGTCTAAATTCTTTCAGTGTGGTTGACATGATAATGTCAGGTTTCTACATTGTCAGTAGTTGATGCGTGTTACTCTCACACATTTAAATTATTGTGACATTCTAGCTATAGCCCTGTCTGCATGTGTGGATAGTGATATTTATTAAAATCATCATATACTCGTTAGATGTCCATGATCATGATGCCACCCTTTTTCAGTTTATTTTCAAGTGCCATAATTTGGTGGGCGTGAAGTATAATGTTTCTGTCAGAATAACAAAAATACAACACAATCTGATAAGCAGGGGAAAAAAACTTTGATTTTTATCACAACCTAATTTCTGATGGTTTCTGTATTCTCCAATAGGGCAAGAGGGAACTGAAGGACACTACTGTGCCCACCACTTTCAGCTTTCCTTCTCACCTCCTCAAAAGCAAAGCACCTGCTAGGACCACAAGGACCAAGAAGGTAAGTATGGCTGTGGAGGTACACACGTGGACAAAATTGTTGGTACCCCTCAGTTAAAGAAGGAAAAACCCACAATTCTCACTGAAATCACTTGAAACTCACAAAAGTAACAATAAATAAAAATTTATTGAAAATTAAATAATCAAAATCAGCCATCACTTTTGAATTGTTGATTAACATAATTATTTAAAAAAACAAACTAATGAAATAGGGCTGGACAAAAATGATGGTACCCATAACTTAATATTTTGTTGCACAACCTTTTGAGGCAATCACTGCAATTAAACGATTTCTGTATTTGTCAATGAGCGTTCTGCAGCTGTCAACAGGTATTTTGGCCCACTCCTCATGAGCAAACAGCTCCAGTTGTCTCAGGTTTGATGGGTGTCTTCTCCAAATGGCATGTTTCAGCTCCTTCCACATATGTTCAATGGGATTCAGATCTGGGCTCATAGAAGGCCACTTTAGAATAGTCCAACGCTTTTCTCTCAGCCATTCTTGGGTGTTTTTGGCTGTGTGTTTTGGATCGTTGTCCTGTTGGAAGACCCATGACCTGCGACTGAGACCAAGCTTTCTGACACGAGGCAGCACATTTCTCTCCAGAATGCCTTGATAGTCTTCAGATTTCATCGTACCTTGCACACTTTCAAGACACCCTGTGCCAGATGCAGCAAAGCAGCCCCAAAACATTACTGAGCCTCCTCCATGTTTCACCGTAGGGACAGTGTTCTTTTCTTCGTATGCTTGGTTTTTGAGTCTATGAACATAGAGTTGATGTGCCTTACCAAAAAGCTCCAGTTTGGTCTCATCTGTCCAAAGGACATTCTCCCAGAAGCTTTGTGGCTTGTCAACATGCATTTTTGCAAATTCCACTCTCGCTTTTTTATGAGTTTTTTTCAGCAGTGGTGTCCTCCTTGGTCGTCTCCCATGAAGTCCACTTTGGCTCAAACAACGACGAATGGTGCGATCTGACACTGATGTACCTTGGCCTTGGAGTTCACCTTTAATTTCTTTGGAGGTTGCTCTGGGCTCTTTGGATACAATTCCAACGATCCATCTCTTCAATTTGTCATCAATTTTCCTCTTGCGGCCACGTCCAGGGAGGTTGGCTACTGTCCCGTGGGTCTTGAACTTCTGAATAATATGAGCCACTGTTGTCACAGGAACTTCAAGCTGTTTAGAGATGGTCTTATAGCCTTTACCTTTAAGATGTTTGTCTATAATTTTTTTTCGGATGTCCTGGGACAATTCTCTCCTTCGCTTTCTGTTGTCCATGTTCAGTGTGGTACACACCTTTTCACCAAACAGCAGGGTGACTACTTGTCTGCCTTTAAATAGGCAGACTGACTGATTATGAGTTTGGAAACACCTGTGGTCAAATAGTTTTCAATCTTTTATAGAGGTACCATCATTTTTGTCCAGGCCTGTTCATTAGTTTGTTTTTTAAAATAATTATGTTAATCAACAATTCAAAAGTAATGGCTGTTTTTGATTATTTAATTTTCAATAAATTTTTATTTATTGTTACTTTTGTGAGTTTCAAGTGATTTCAGTGAGAATTGTGGGTTTTTCCTTCTTTAACTGAGGGGTACCAACAATTTTGTCCACGTGTGTAAGTGACAGTTCAGGTTCCGCTCCTAGTCATATTGTTCAACCACATGGTGGTGATAGCATCACTGAGTGTACTGTAAGCAGACCCTCAGAAACTGTTGGGCTTGATCATAACTATCAGCAGCAATTGCCTGTGTGCTCTGATCACAGCTACACTGTTTCTGAGTCTCCTAGAACACTCAAACGTAAAGCAGACATACTACAGGATCGGCTAGTTGCGGCTCACAAAAAACTGAAGTTGAAGAGTCAGCGGACTAGGAGAATGAAATCCAAACTCTTGTCTTTGAAAGAACTGACAACTGTTCTTCTGAAAGAAATGCTGATCTCAAATGAATGTGCTGCTCTTTTGGATTCAATAAATGATGTTCCGAGACACATTCTGATTAGAATTCAAAAACAAAAACAAACAGCAGCATTTTCTGAAGAACTGAAACAGTTTGCGACTACACTGCATTTCTACTCTCCTAAAGCATATGATTTTGTCAGAGAGAAGTTCAATTTTGCTTTGCCGCATTCTCAAACAATACGTAGATGGTACAGCAGCATTTCAGCAGATCCTGGATTTACCGTTGCATCATTCATGGTTCTGAAAAGTCATGTCTCTGAAAGAAGGAAAGAGGGAAAGGAAGTCATCTGCTCATTGATGATGGATGAAATGTACATTCACCAGCAAATTGAATTTTGAGGGGATCAAATTAATGGCTACGTTGACATCGGTGCTGGTGAAATAGAAAACACTGTAGCCACACAAGCATTAGTTCTAATGGTTGTAGCTATCAATGAGTCCTGGAAGCTCCCCATTGCCTACTTCCTCATCAGTAGCTTGACTGGAACAGAGCGAGCCAACATAGTCCGGGAGAGCCTCCGACGGCTTCATGTTATTGGAGTTCAGGTTGTCTCGTTAACATGTGATGGACCCTCGCAAAACTTTGCAATGATTGAAGAGCTTGGTGCAAAAATTGGCATCACAAACATGAAACCTCATTTTCTCCACCCAGAGGATCAAACAAAAAAGTGCATGTGCTCTTGGATCCATGTCACATGTTGAAATTAGTTAGAAATGCATTTTCAGCAGCTGAGGTGTTAGAGAGAGAAGATGGCAACAAATCAGATGGCAGTATATTGAAGAGCTGCATAAACTACAAGAAAAGGAAAGTCTGCAGCTTGGCAACAAGCTGAAAATGGCACACATTATGTGGCGACAGAAAAAAAATGAAAGTCCATCTTGCAGCCCAACTGTTTAGCAGTAGTGTGGCTGATGCCCTGGAGTACTGTGAGCAAGAACTCGGTAAACCACAGTTTAGAGAATGCGGGGCTACAGTTCAGTTCTTGCGAACAATTGACGCAGCTTTTGATGTCCTTAATAGCCGCAACCCACTTGGGAAAGGACTCAAAGCACCGATCAAACCTTCAACAAAGGATCGTGCTAGGGCTATTTTGGAATGAGCAGAGTCTTGTCTCCGTGGGCTGAAGGTTAAAAATAATGACAACAATTTTGTTCACATGCACGCCACTCAGAAGAAGACACCTATTCTCGGCTTCATTGCCTGTGGTAGAAGTGTGCTCAACATCTATGAAGATCTTGTGGAGAGTCCCAGTGCACCATGCAGATACCTTCTGACGTACAAGCTGAGTCAAGACCACCTGGAGTTATTGTTCTTGGCAATCAGAGCGCGTGGTGGTTTTAACAACAACCCCAATGCAAGGCAGTTCCGTGGGGCCTACAAGCGCCTGCTTGTTAGGCACCAAGTGAAGACGGGGACAGGTACAGTGCCTTCTTCGTGACAAAACAGAAATCCTGGATTCAACACCAGCAAATGTCAGTATTGCACGCAGGGTGGATGTGCAGCCTGTAGAAGTGCTTTTACCTGAAGAAGACTTCATTGCTGACCTCCCAGATGCAGATGATCTCTCAGAGTATAAGGAGGCAGCCATCAGCTATATTACAGGCTTCATAGTGAAAAAAATGAAGCAGAAGGTTACCTGTATGCCTTGCTCACAGGCACTAACATCAGATGACTGGGACTCCACACATTCTTTTCTGGTATTAAAGAGCAGAGGGGGCCTGCAAAGCCCATCTCCCGGCATTCTTGCCGTTTGTCAGGCCACTGAGAAACGCTTTCAGAGGTTGTTAAAAACCAATGGGGGGAAAGCTCCACAAAGACGAGGAACAACATTGGCAATTGTCACTCAGGTCCTAGTGGATTGTTTGGAAAAAAAAACCTTTTCCCAAATTTACACAGCCACATGTTTGATATGTGTGCTGAATCCAACCATGTTCATATTTTTGTGAAAATGGCCTGGTACTGTAAAATTCAAATGAATTATTTGGCAAGAAGGCAGACAGAAAAAAATCAAAGAAGGCAAGCTTGTACGCAGGCAACTCACCAAATTAATTCATTTCTATGGTGATTAATAAGAGAGTGCATTGTTCTTCCTGTTTTTATGTACTTATATATGTATATTCATGTATAGTATGTGTGTGTATACATGTCTGTATAGCGAAGATATAGTTGTTTGTCTGAAACAATGTGTGCTTTTGACTTGTGTGCGTCTAAATCCCGTTGTGTGTTGTCTTTTGTGGGTATGCACGCTCTTATTTTCAGCATATCAGAGCTGCATCTCGGCAAGCCAGAAACCCCCCACTGAGCCTCTGTTGAAATATATTCTTAGAGCCTGCATGAAAGGGGCCTAAGTACTAAGTATTTCAGCACTAAAGCCGGAAACTTGCCACCCTGTCAGATGTTCACATTCATTCCACACTCAACTGTTGAATATATTTGAGGATGATTAGGGTAAATTCTGACCTGTACTGCACATCACCTACTTAGAGTCTGCATACACGGGGCCTACGTATCAGATGCTTTACACATGCCATAAACAAATGGTTCAATACTTCTTGGAGTCCGCATGAAAGGGGCACAAGAGTTTATTGAACAATTTGTGGTATATGAAAGTAATGTCACCTCCATATGTCAAAGTTTTTGTATATAGTCTCATTTGCTATTTAATAGTTTTTGAATATGCTTGAAGTAAACAAAAAAATAAAGTTGTACAAACACCAAGAAAAGTTTCAAAATGTTCATTCCCTTTACACAAAACTTTATTCCATAGCCTCTGTTGTCTGTTTTAAAGACAAATAGTTCAGACATGTGAATAGTGTTGTAGAAATATTTGACAGTAAGTTGTTAAAAAATGTATTGCATGTTGTATTTTTATTATACAATTATGGTTTTTTGTATTTATTATCTTATGTATATAATCCTTTATTATAATTTTATATTATTTATTTAAGGTGGTGAGTGTTGTTTGATGTGTGTCTATCGCGCCTGGTGTGTGGTGTTTTTTTTTTTTCTTTATCCATTTTTTGTCCAGTCTTGTGTTCCCACTCTTGGCCTGCACCTTGTCGTGGTGAGTGGGCTTCAAACTAAGACAGGCTTTGACTAATAATAATAATAATAATAATAATAATAATAATGGATTAGCTTTATATAGCGCTTTTTTGGTCACTCAGAGTGCTTCACAATGGACCCATTATTCATTCACTCACACATTCTCACTCTGGTGGTGGTAAGCTACATTTGTAGCCACAGCTGCCCTGGGGCAGACTGACGGAAGCGTAGCTGCCAATCCGCGCCTACGGCCCCTCCGACCACCAACATTCACACACCAGTGTGAGAGCAACACTGGAGGCAAGGTGGGTAAAGTGTCTTGCCCAAGGACACAACAGCACATGACTAGCGAGAGCGGGAATCGAACAACCGACCCTTCGATCATTGGATGACCCGCTCTACCACCTGATCCACAGCCGCCCCAAACTGTTTGCAACGTGCATAACCTAATTTTGTGTATTTTTAAATGAGATTACAGCTGTGATATGAAAACTACAACACTTGGACTGTCCTGTAGCCAGCTGTCCTGCATGAAGCATCAGGTTCCCTGCTGGAGCATCACTATGTAAGAGCTGTACTTAGCTTTTATTACCTTATTGTACCTCTGTTCATGTACCTAATATGCCAATATCTGCACTGTGCAAAAAGTATTGTTACACAGTGTGCTCAGTACCATGTCATCAGAAAAAGTATCAGAACAAAATTCTTACTGATAAAAACCGCCTGCATACAGGAAAGATTTGTCCCAATTCATTATTTTCAGTCACTTCTTCCCACTCTTTTTTCCCACTCACTTATTTCTGTTCTGGCTCAATTCCTCACAGTGATCGTTACATCTTAACTAAAGTGTTTGTCTTCTGCTGTGATTCCAAAGGTCTCCACACTGGAGATAAATGAGTGGTGCCAACAGAAGGAAAACTTCATCTGGTTGTGAATAAGAAGGCTGAATGGGAAACATCCTGAGCTAACCATTCCCAGTTCAGCTTCCTCTGCTGGAAGGACAGACTAACTCTTTCCTCATTTTATTATGTTCTTAGTATTCATTGAATCTGTTTCTTACCTTTTATCTCATTACCATCAACAGGTGTATGGATGTACAACAGATGCCCTCCATTTTTTAAAGAAATATGTATTAAGCATATAAACTATTAAAAGTGTCTCAAATTAGTAATAAAGGCTCTTCCATGACCTTTTGTTTTTTGTTTGATAGACTTCAGAAATTGTATTTATAACTTGTACATTAGTTTTATTCAGAACAAATATGGTATTTGAAAAATAACCTTTAGAAACTAATGATTATCGTTTCTGCTTTGAAAACTTAACTACAAAACAATCTTGCTTGCTTTTTACAAGTTTACCATATACCACATAATAAATCTAACAGAAATCTTTATAGAAGGTTTTGCAGTCTAATTAAGACATAAGTATTCCATGATAAAAGCACAAACTATAAATTAACATCTGTCTTTCATCTGTGCTTCTGATGACTGAACATCCATATATCTTTGTAATTAAATGGCAAATTCTGGAAAAACATCAATGTGATCTTGTGTAATTACAATACTGTACATGGTGCTATTGTTAAAGTGTATACACAATATGCACCATTAAAACCATCAACACATTAATGATATGAACTTCTGAAATACTTTTATTGCACATTGAATTAAAAAGAGGTAGTACAGCTACATAACTTTTAAACTACAAAAAAACAATAAAAACGTGAACTTTAAACTATTTACAAGTTGTCACAGCTACATCTTGTTTGGGCAGAGATATTGGAAGACCATGGGGTGGGAAGAGAGGAGGTGGAATGATGAGAGGATGTAGGGAGTTAGAGCACATCTGGTGAGACTGAACAGTGTTATGGCCACATGTGCAATATAACCAGAAAAATAACATTAAAAAACAACACTCATTTGTAAGGAAAGACACTGTGGGCTATGTCTGGAGCAAATAAAAAAAAACCCATTAAGTCTCAAGTTTAATGTTGCTGAATTTGGGCCTTAATGGACTCTGTAAAACTGTTGAACAATAGTTCATTTCCCCTAGTGATGAAATGAACTCCATCGTGCAAAAATAGCCCAGGAGTGTCAGACCTTATGGCACGGTGATGTATGAAATGGCCATTTAAACTTTGAACATATGTAGCCATAACACTGTTCACAAACTTTCGTGCTTTATCGATTTTTCCTGGATTGGCACCAGCCTTCCACCTACATCTCTGCGTGATGCCAGAGAAGATGATGCTCATCCCTGGATACTGTAAGTGGAGGTGGTGCAGGTCCTCTTTCATTGCATCAATAAGCTTCACACTCGAGATGTTCCTGAGATCATTGCCTCCACAGTGGATGAGGAGGACATCTGGTACAGCTCTTCCCCGTAGTGACTGATCGAAAAAAGGATGGACGCCTCTCCACCTCAGGCCACCCCAGCCGAACCAGTGGATGAGGACTCCATCAATCCCGAGGTTGCTCCCCATGGTCTCTGCAGCCCTCTCCGCTCCACGCTGGTTTATGCAGTCTATGCGTCGTACATAACTGTCCCCAATTATCCAGACCATGGCTAGATGGGAAAAAGTGTACTGGTAAGAAATATTGCAGATTATAAGCAAAAATGAAAAGAAAGCACTATTATTGGATGAATTCAGCAGAGTTATGTGACAGTATAGTCTTGTTACAGTTCAGCTGCAGAAAATATTTTGCAGTACTGTTTAGCATTAAATCTTAATGGAAAAATATCACTCACTCTTGTGGGTCTGTGTGGGTGCACATGCAGATAGATAGATGATAGATAGATGATAGATAGATGATAGATAGATGATAGATAACATTAACATACTTTAAATAGCTAATTTATATCTGGTGAACATGAACGAAAGGCACGTACAGACTGTAACAGTTAAAAAAAGTTATCACATTATGGAGCCGTGATCCCAAGTAACAGCTAATAGTTAGCTAATTATATCAGCATTGACAAACCCCATTTATCACTGCTTATACTCACTAAGCTCGCTACTACTTTACAGTAGCACAAAAATAAAATTAAAACCATATACAGTCTATGATTAAAACTCAGTTTTGGATTATGATTCACTAAAAGTGGTTATGCAGTTTTCTGATGACTTACAGTAGCTTCAGCTACAATACCGTAAGTTAATAATTTTACATATTTGCCAACATGTATGCACATTTTTGCAAGCACTTTGTGAGATTATTTCAACAGTAAACTTCAGTAAGTTCCTTTGACAACTAGTGATAAAGTTTACCTCAATTTGTGGAAGCCAACGTTGTTAGCGTAGGCTGAATTCCGAAAGCAGCAACAGAAGCCTCTGCGGTAAAATGTGGGTGGGATAAGAGTGTCTTCAGCTCTCAGTCTGGCCCGCCCATAGACTGGTCCTGGCCCTAGTTGCTCTCCGGTCCAGCCTGTTTGATGATGCTTTTTATGTCACTGGCTCCAAAAAATCCAAAATGGCGACCAGGAAGTAGCAAAATCCGGGCTTCATTTTCTCGGCGTTGAAACCAATGGGTGACGTCACAGTTAGTTCACGCCTGTTCATTTCCTTCCACTTATCCGGGGCTGGGTCGCGGAGGCAGCAGGTGAAGCTGGTTGTTCCAGACGTCCCTCCCCCCAGCAACGCTTTCCAGCTCTTCCTGGGGGATCCCGAGGGTTCCCAGGCCAGACGAGATATATAATCCCTCCAGCGAGTTCTGGGTCTGCCCCGGGGTCTCCTCCCAGACGGACGTGCTCTGTAAACCTCCAAAGGAAGTCTCCCTGGAGGCATCCGAATTAGATGGCCAAACCACCTCAACTGGCTTCTTTCAATGCGAAGGAGAAGCGGCTCTACTCCAAGCTCCCGCCGGATGTCTGGCCTCCTCACCCTATCTCTCAGGCTGAGTCCAGCCACCCCACGGACGAAGCTCATTTCGGCCGCTTGTATCCGCAATCTTTTCTTTCGGTCACTACCCAGAGCTCCTGACCATAGGTGAGGGTTGGAACCTAGCTGGACTGGTAAATCGAGAGCTTCGCTTTACGGCTCAGCTCCCTCTTCACCACGACAGTTCGGTACAACATCTGCATTACTGCTGACGCCGCACCAATCCGCCTGTCCATCTCTCGCTCCATTTTCCCATCACTCGTGAACAAGATCCTGAGATACTTAAACTCCTTCGCTTGGGGAAGCAACTCCCCCCCAACTCAGAGGGAGCAATGCACCAGTTTCCGGCAGAGAACCATGGCCTCGGACTTGGAGGTGCTGATCCGCATCCCTACCGCTTCACACTCGGCTGCAAACCACTCCAGTGCGTGCTGGAGATCACAGTCTGAGGACGCCAACAAAACCACATCATCTGCAAAAAGCAGAGATGCGATCCTGAGGCCCCCAAACTGGAAACCCTCCCCACCACGACTGCGCCATCAGACCCTGTCCATGAAAACCACAAACAGGATTGGAGACAAGGGACAGCCTTGGTGGAGTCCAACACCCACGGCAAACGTGTCTGATTTAGTGCCGAGTATGCGGACACAGCTCTCACTTTGGTCATACAGGGACTGAATGGCTCGTAGCAACGAGCCCGGTACCCCATATTCCCGTAGTACCCCCCCCCCATAGTGCCCTTCGGGGGACACGGTCATAGGCCTTCTCCAGATCCACAAAACACATGTAGACTGGCAGGTCAAACTCCCATGACCCCCTCAGCAGCTCTGCAAGGGTAAAGAGCTGGTCCGCTGTTCCACGACCGGGACGGAATTCGCATTGCTCAAAAAAAAAAAAAAAAAGGAATTCGCATTGCTCCTCCTGAATCCGAGGTTCGACTGTTGGTCAGAGCCTCCCTTCCAGCACCCGAGAGTAAACTTTCCCGGGGAGGCTGAGAAGTGTGATACCCCGGTAGTTGGCACACACTCTCCGGTCCCCCTTTTTGAAAATAGGGACCACCACCCCGGTCTGCCACTCCACTGGTACTGTACCCGAGGCCCACGCGACATTGTATAGACGTGTCAACCAAGACAGTTTCGGTCAGCCTTCCCCAAGCCTTCCGCCTGGCGCCTCTCACTTTGGGCAACTCCGGAGTAGGAGAGAGTCCAACTGTGATCCGGCACAAGGGGATGTGGCATTTTATTTGTGTTTTTCCTGATACCTTTATTTTTTGCTTTGCATGTATTTATGATTTATTGGGTTGCTGTGTGTTTTTGAGTTTATTTGCATGTGAAATTAGTAGTTGCCACCTACCTGTCGTTGCCATGACCACCCCAAATCACATGATGTTTTTCCCCAATCACTGAGTCCCGGGCAATCACTCTCAGCTGTGCGTGATTGGAGCCAGGGACAATAAAGCAGCTGAACGGGAGCAGCAGAGAGACGCTGACACCGAGGGAAGAGCAGCGGAGAGGCACCAAGGGCGCCAAGGGTGCCAGGAGCGCCAGGACGCGAAGACGCCGGGAGCAGCGGAGAGCAGCGAAGAGACGCCAAGTCAGATCGCAACCGGGCTAAAGGGGCTAAAGGAAAGGCACACGCACCAGAGACCGTGAGCCCGCAAGTGTTACGACGTGATTCACACGCAGCAGCAGGGAGAAGTCCCTGCCTGTCGTGTAAGTACCGGGAGAGAGAAAGTAGTAGCACTTGGCGAACATGAGCTAAGCTAACACTGTTGTTGTACGAGAATGCATACTGCCGCTTGTTGTTGTGTCTACGTAAGGGTTCCCAGTGTGCCAGAGGAGCGGCCAGCCGGGTGGAATTCCGAGACGAGTGAAGCGGCGTCGTGAGCTGACACACGTAGGGGCAGCGGTTTCCTTCACCTCCGGTGCGACCTGGTGCGTGTGACCGAGGGGACCTCACCGACCTGGATTGGAAGACTGCCTGCATCCCCAACTGCACTTTAGCCCCCTGCTTAAGGACGGTGCCATTTTTACCTTGTTTTAAGCGTGTTTATTCATATTGTGCATTTTTGGCCCACTTGTTTTTACTGAATTTTAATGGACTTTTAGGATAAACCTATATTTTTATTTATGGGCATTTTTTAAATAGTTTTAATCATATTCTGCATTAAAGCTTAATAATTTCACCTCCCTGTCTTGCCCTCCTTGGCGAATTCCAAGTGTGCTCCACCCGGTCATTACTCAAGGTTTGCAATATTTGCTTCTCTGGTCATTTACTCATTTATTCCACAATTCAACCTTTCCCATAGCCCCCATCCCATTACACAACCCCTCTCCGGGATTCTGGTTCCAGAACCCTTGCTGTGCATAGAGGTGAGCCCAACTATATCTAGCCGATATTGCTCCACCTCCCGCACCAGTTCAGGTTCCTTCCCCGCCAGTGAGGTGACATTCCATGTCCCCAGAGCTAGTCTATGCCACCAGGGGGTGGCATGCCCAGACGCCCGCTCCTGCCTACTGCCCGGTGAGCATAGCACCCGACCCCTACTTCCTGCCCTGCAAGTGTTGGGCCTACTGGGTGGTGGCCCCGTGTTTCTTCTTCGGGCTGTGCCCGACCGAGCCCCACGGGACCCCAAGGCTCGGCCACCAGACGCTCTCTTGCGAGCTCCTCCCCCAGGCCTGGCTCCAGGGGAAGGCCCCGGTATACCTAACCCGGGCGAGGTAGTGGCTTCACCTCTTTGTGCTGTCATCAGGGTTTTCTGAATTGCTCTTAGTCTGGTCTCTCCCCCAGGACCAATTTGCCTTGGGAGACCCTACCAGGGGCTTATGCCCCAGACAACACAGCTCCCAGGATCACCAAGACACTCAAACCCCTCCACCGCAATAAGGTGACGATTCGACGGGGGGTTCCTTTAACCTTTGACTTCCTTTAAGATGCAAAGCTAATACATCACAGAGAAAATGAACTGCTTACCTAATCCATAGCAGGAGAAAGAGAAGAATGAAGGCCAGAATGACAGCAGTGATCGACAGAGTAATTGGGAACTTCCATGAACCTGGAAATATATGATCAGCACAAACACTAAATTCTTGGGTTCAACCGGGAATAATAAGAGCACAGAAGTAATTTTAGCAACTTTCTCATGTGAAGTGTATTTGTTGGGTGTGAGTTTTTGTCAAAGGTTCATCCAGTGCTTTGCTCGACCCAGCTGCAATTTAATGTTAAGCAGCAATTAAAGGTAAAAACTCTGAAGGCAGAAGAACACATTTTATAAGCGCTGTATGTTAGGATCCCCTGTGTTGTGGATTCTATATCATCTGTAACTTACGTGATGCAACATTCAGATAAAAGGTGGAGTTATGACATCCTCTCATGTTCTGAGCTTCACAGTAATAATTCCCACTGTGTTCAGCTCTAAAGTCAGTCATGGTGAAGGTCTGTCCTGAATGAAGTGGTGAGTCTTCATTCTCCTTGTACCAGGTGTAAGTAGCTGCTGGGTTAGCATCACTGCTGCAGGTCAGATTCACTGAACTTCCCTCCATTATCTCACCAGATGGACTCACTGACACAGAGGGAAGCTTTGGAGCATCTGGAGGACAATATGTAGAGACAGAAAAGAAGTTACTTCAAAGTGTCCTGGAAGCTTTTATTTCAGTTCAGAGACAGACTTCACTACAAACTGACGTTCTTTCTACTTGTCTGAACAAAGCAAACAGTGGCTACGTTTATATGCAGTCAAAAACCCTTTCTTAACCGGAATGTTAGCAATAACCCGGTTGCGTACAGCCATGTAAACACCCGCAAAAACCCGAATATGCTCATATTCCGGTTTTTAAAAACCCGAATAAGACCCCTGGGTTATCTCGTCATATAAACGCGCATCAGAATATCGCCATAGAAAGAAACATTAATTTGGGTTCTGCGCATGTTTCATTCGAAAGGAATCTTGGTCTTTTGAGTACGGCAACTACTTGTATGCCGCGTCTGGTGTGCGACCCACCGGAAATACACAAGGAGAGGTAAACAGACATGGAGAAACCCACACGCGGCACCACAGCACCACACAGCGTCAGCACAGTGTCACACAACAGGAGTAACTGTCTGTTTAGGCATGTAAGCGGGTTATTCCAAATGTTTCAGAAACTGGAATATTGACCTTAACCTGAATATTGATGGCATATAAACGTACTCACTGTTTTTATGTATTTTTAAGCCCAGTTGATGTACTGATGTTTACTTACACAGGACATTTATGAACAAAGACACAGATTGATCATCAGATTTGCAGTCGTAGAGTCCTCTGTCCTCAGAGCTGATGGAGGTGAAATGATAAGTTCCTTCTGATCCCAGAGGCAGACTTTGGTTCCCCTTGTACAAAGTGTTTTCAGCTGCTGGGTTAGCATCAGTGCGACAGGTCAGAGTCACTGAACTTCCCTCCACTAGCTCACCAGATGGACTCACTGACACAGAGGGAAGCTTTGAAGGGTCTGGAGATTGATGCAGATAACATATTATAATGTGATGGTTTGTTCAGACACATCAAGCACAGCTGGTGACCATTATTTTCATAAAATAAATGAGAATTCTAGAGACATTTAACAGACTTTAGTACTAAATATCACATGTTAACACTTCATCATCATTGATTTCATCAGTCATCAGTGTTGCAAAAGCAGAAGTAATGCTAATTGTGAAACCTAAGCATCAAAATTTCTGCTTTTCCATTCTCTTCTGAAATAAATAATAAATAGTAAAAACCTTTAAAATGACAGTACACTATGATGTACAGTACTGTGGGATGTCCTCTTGAGTCCCACATATTACAGGTAACACACTATCTGCATACTGTGAGCAAAGGTTTGACATTTAGTGAAGTAAACTCACACACTGTTGGAGACCGGTGATCTTCATGTCCTTTGAAAGCACAGGAGATCTTTTCTCCAGGATTAAAGGAACCTGTGTAAGTAGAAGTTTGTTGTTTTGAAATTTTCTGTCCGTTCTTGAACCAGATGTAGGAAAGACGATCAGCTGGACTGCAGCTGCTGTGACACTTCAGCTCTGCCTCCGTTTGAGACTGATGGACTGATATTATTCTGGTCACCTGCACCTGCAGAGCTGAATGTGAGAACACAACAGAAATGTCACGAATATAATATGTGCTCACATAAACACACTCTATATTTTAAATCCTTCTGCTTCTTTCAGTGGATTCATGTACACTACCAGTAAAAATATATTTTTACTAATTTCAACTTTGCAGATTCTCGATAAAGACTTCAAAACTATAAAGCAAGATATATGGAATTAAGTATCAAACAAACAATTGTGAAATAACTCTAAATATGTTTTACATTTTAGATCCTTCAAAATAACCACCCTTTGCTTTGATTACAGCTTTACACACTCTTTTCATTCTCTCCATGAGCTTCAGGAGGTAGAACCTGAAATGGTTTTCACTTCACAGGTGTGTCTTGTCAAGGTTCATTTCTGGAATTTCTTTCCTTCTTCATGGGGTTGGGACCATCAGTTGTGTTGTGCAGAAGTCAGGTTGGTACACAGTTGACAGCCCTAATTGACAACTGTTAGAATCCATATTATGGCAAGAACCAATCAGCTAAGAAAAGAGAAACCACAGGCCATCATTACTTTAAGAACTGAAGGTCTGTGAGTCCAGTAAATTGCAAGAATTTTGAATGTATCCTCAAGTGCAGTCGCATGAACCATCAGGCGCTACGACCAAACTGGCTCACATGAGGACCGCCTCAGGACAGGAAGACCAAGAGTCACCTCTGCTGCTGAGGAGAAGTTCATCCCAATCACCAGCCTCAGAAATGGAAAGTTAACAGCAGCTCAGATTAGAGCCCAGATAAATGTCACACAGAGTTCTAGTAGCAGACACATCTCTACATCAACTGTTCAGAGGAGACTGACCAATCAGACCTTTATGGTCAAACAGCTGCTAAGAAACCACTACTAAGGAAAAGCAAAAGCAGAAGAGATTTGTTTGGACCAAGAAACACAAAGAATGGACATTAGACCAGTGGAAATCTGTGCTTTGGTCTGATGAGTCCACATTTCAGATCTTTGGTTCCACCTGCCATGGTTTGCGTTTTTTTGGACAATCATTTATTTTTCAACAGGACAGTGACTCCAAACACACCTCCAGGCTGTGTAAGGACTATTTGACCAAGAAGGAGAGTGATGGAGTGCTGCATCAGATGACCTGGCCTCCACAGTCACCTGATCTAAACCCAATCCAGATGGTTTGGGATGAGATGGACCACAGAGTGAAGACAAAAGGACCAACAAGTGCTCAGAATCTCTGGGAACTCCTTCAAGACTGTTGGAAAACCATTTCAGGTTCTACCTCATGAAGCTCATGGAGAGAATGCCAAGAGTGTGGAAAGCAGTAATCAAAGCAAAGGGTGGCTATTTTGAAGAATCTAAAATATAAAACATGTTTTGACTTATTTCACATTTTTTTGTTTACTACATAATTCCATATGTGTTCATTCATAGTTTTGATGCCTTCAGTGAGAATCTACAAAATAATAATAAGCAGTCATGAAAAGAAAGAAAAACCTTTAAATGAGAAGATATGTCCAAAAGGGTCATCTACATCAGTTTGTGTTCACAGTACCTGTGACAGTCAGAGTTGTTCCAGGTAAATTGCTCTTCCATTCAAACCGTCGTGCTATAAATTTAAATTGATATTGGGCTGAATCAGTGACTCTCAGGTCTCTGATCCTCAGAGTGGAGCGTCCTCTTTTGTCAACAACCTCAACACGACCTTCATACTGAGAGTCTTCTTTGAGGTCCTCAGGCTGACGACTACGTTCAGGACTGAACCAGAATGTTGTCAAAACCGATGTTTTATGACTGTATGTGCATGAAATGTCCACTGATGATCCTTTGGGGATGCAGATGCTTCTTTGGGTGTAAACCACACTGTTACAGGGTGATTCATGAACACCTAGAAGAAGATTAAAGCATTTTAAAAACTATTGTCAGCAACATGTTGACTCCATCAATACAGATCAGGTGATACTGTTGTTGGAACACTGACAGCAGTAGTGGATCAATGAAAAACAGGCAGGAGATATGAGGACTCTAGTATTAAAAATACAGACAGTGATGGTACAAAATTACAACTCACACAGTGAAGGAGATGGAAGCTTCTCATATCTTTTAACAGCACATGCAATGCTGACTGAATAATCAAAGCTTTTCTCAATAGAAGATGTTTTTGTGTGAAGGGTCTTTCCATTCATGTACCAGAGGTAGGAATAATGATCAGGTAGACGACAGCTGCTGCTACACGTCAGCTCTGCCCAGGAAGGATACAAAAGCCATGTCTCTGTCACCTTCACCTGGAGAGCTGTATGTGTAAAGAAAGAAATGTTATTTTAACTGTTGTCCAGTAGTAGCAGTAGCATGTTTCACATCCTCATATTGTCAGTAGAAAATCTTACCTGTGACAGACAGAGTGACTCCAGGTGAACCAATAGTTTTCTGTCCTGGTTGGTTTGTTCTGAACATGAACTTGTACTCAGCTGAGTCGCTGATTCTCAGGTCTGTGATTTTCAGAGTGCAGCTGTTTTTATCACAACGATACTGTACACGATCTGCAAACTCTGAATCTGTCATCAGATCTACAGGCTCATCACGGTTCATCTTAGTAAACCACACAGCTTCCTCAACCACAGTGACATTCTCCTTTACTCTGGATGGGTATGTGTAGGTGCAGCTTATGTCCACCTCTGATCCTTGTAAGGCACAGATCTGAGTAGAAGAGTACCTCACTCTATAGCCAGCGTCACCCTGCACCACTGAAACACAGAGCACATCAGAAAATAGGATTCATTCTTCTGGTGTTAAAGGAGATATCTAAACTCTCTCCTGGTCACATCGATGTGCACTGAGACGGGACATCACACGTATCATTAAACATTTACACATATCTATAGTTGCACAAAGCAGTTAAAAGCTAATTTCCTTCTGTGTTCTGTTGTTCTTGTTTAAATTCATGTATATTTGATCTTGTATAAGTGCTATGAGAGCACAGAAAACCCCAGAGTCAGTGTCTTTGTAATGTGGTCACATAATCGACCAATGAAGCTGCTTCTAAGGGTTCAGTGAAAGAACAGGACCGTAATTAACCCGTGAACCAAGAGACAGCTGTACTGAAGAACATAAAAGGAAGAGAAGATGTTTTTAGAAAGGAGAAGTGAGGGGTGTGGAGGTGACAAAATGCAGAAAAAACACAAAAGTGTGAAAAGTTCAGGCCTGCTAATATTCAGTACAATACACATGTACGGCACACATCTAATGAATAAACTGGAGGGTTTGATTGGACTGTCATAATGATGATAATGTGAAAAATATGTTAACATGGTTTAATATTTATTTTTAGGAGACATCTTTTGATAAAGTTGAAACTGAACATTTGCAATAAAGTATTTTCCACATCAAAAATGCACTTTGTAAATGAATTGTAAACATTTGTTGCTACAAATACACAGAGTTGCAAAATTCAGTAAGATTGAGCAACTTTTCATGAAAATCTCTTGGTGTCATCACTGCCTGATCAATGCTACACTTCACAGAAAACTTTCAAACAGAAATAGGTTTAGCAGCTGCACAGAAATCAACACGATATTTTACAGAACTTTAAAGCTATCACGTGTTCTGTAGATGGATGGTTGATGTGATGTGTCTATTCAGAATCAGTAGTAAATAAAGTACCTGATGAGGAGAGAAGGAAGACAAGAAATCCAGCTTGTGCTGCTTTACATCCCATGGTGGTTCTTTTCTCTCAGTGCTGTGACTGCAGACAAAGTAAAACACATCAGCAATTCAAAAACACACAGAATAAATTCTATCAATCACATGAATGAACACAGTAGTCTCACCTGGAGTGTAGCTGACGGTGACGTTCACTTCACTGAACTTGTTCAGACAAATTTAGTCCTTCACTCGTATTAAAGCTCATTATCGTAAGCTATACAACAGCTTTTGTTGCAGACTGTGTCTGGCAAAGACGGATGTGATCTGCAGTCAGAATTTCTTCTGTTTCACTGTGGTTAGGACACAAACTTTCAGTGGTTTAGGTCACAGTTTCCTTCCTCTGTGGACTGTCGTCACCTGTTCAGATGGATAATATATTCATGAGATCAAGCTTCTCAAGAATTTTTTAATTATGCTTTTGCATATACAACCAATTACCATAATAATCTAACTTACACATACAGCTAGCAATTTTTTAGTGTTTATTCATTGTTCTTTTTATGTTAAGTATGGAAGCTATTTGAGGAAACGTGTGGCATTGTGTTTTTCCTGTACCTGCTGTGGCACTGTAATTTACTATAAAGGATTATTAAAAGATCTGTCCCATGTCAGTCAGTTACTGTAACACATATCTGTTTCTTCAGTCTGTGCAACATAGTTAAATTAAAATCCATGGCATCTAAGGTGGAATTGGAGATGATTTTATACACTTTACAATTACCATGACCTGGGCGACTGAGAACCTACACAGACAGATTCTGTTTTTAGACCTATTTGGCTTATTCAGGACACCTGTGACACCACTAAATTAAATGCATGATTACAAAGTTAAATAATCACACTATTTATTTAAATAAACTTTTCAAGTCTCAAACATTGTTGATGGGGAGGGTTGACATGAAACTGTTTGTAATTACATGTCAGGAGAATTGTTCAGTGGAGTTCTGATGTTATGAACCAAGAGGGTGAACCCATGAAGCAGGCTGCAGACATTCAGGTGAATTAATATGATTTAATAAGGAAAAATATTTCCATAAAACAAAGGTGCTAAAACGGGGAGGCAGAGAAAATAACAGGACGAGGAAAACTAAACAGAACTAAATTAAAGGCGGACCAAACGGCCGAGGCAAACGTAATTATTAAAACTAAGCTAATCGGGAAAGTGACTCACGACTGACCGGGGAATTTAGCAGACTGGGAGGGGGGCTGAGTTGAACAACTTGCCTTTCTTGCCTTAGTTCTTTCAGTTCTCGTGGAATTTCTGCCACGTCCATCATGCGAATGTTTCCACTCGGCTCCTTCGGGGAATGTGACGGCTTACTTTTGTCGTTGTGTCATTCTTGCGATTCCTGAAGTTTCCCCATGTTCCTTCTAACTTTAGGCGTTGTCATTCTAACCAACTAACTTTTCGTCACACTCTTGTGCTCAAAATGCTACTTTGTAACTTTCTAAACAGCAAACCACAGCTAATATTTTAGGGGGCAAACACTCCATGCGTGTGTCTCACAGCATGACGTCACCGGAAGTCCCACAGTTTCTATTTTAACACATTAAAATCAAACATTGGTATTTTGTAAAAGATTCAAAGTGTTGCAGTTGGAGCTTCAAAAATCATCCAGCTACCTACTGTATTCACATTTCAGCTCCTTCTCACTGCTGTAGCCGGTGACACTGTGATATATCACCGGAGGCCGGGCTGGTGGCTGGACTGGGTGCCGGCGGCAGCAAAACCCCTACAGGGACAGAATTGGTACTGGAGCCGGGGGCCCCTCCGGGGGCAGAGCTGGACTGGACTGGACTGGACTCGAGCTGGATTGGTCAATAGCTGGACTGGATTAGGACTGGATTGGACTGGACTGGACTCGAGCTGGGCTGGACTAGACTATAGCTGAACTGGACTAGAACTGGGCTGGACTGGAACTGGTCTGGACTGGAACTGGTCTGGACCCGGTGGCAGGATTGGGGCCCCCCACAGGGAGTAGGACAGAGGACTGCACTAAATAGGGAATAAGGAACCCCTCAGGGGATAGGATTGAGGACAGGACTGGGTTTGGGACTGGGGACTGAACAAAACAAAAAGCAGAGGACTGAACTAAACAAAAGACTGGGGATCTTTCGGGGAACTGGGCAGGACCTGGGACTAAAAATGGGGGCAAGGAGACCACCACTGCAGGAGGACCATTTGGGGTGGCCACTGCAGGGGCACCACTGGGTGTTGGTGTGGCGTTCCTCCCTCTCAAGGCTTATGTGGTGGTGCTTGGCCTCTTCTGGATTCGGGAGAAGAGCCCCTCGAAGGCAGCACCGGCGGCCTCGAGAACCCCAAGGGCCGTCATGGCAGCCTTCCGTACCCCCGGATCCTGTGAAAGATCCACGGAGCCGGCAGAGCCCGCCAAAACGGCCCTGTAGTGCTCAGTGGTGGCCAGGAATGCCTCAATGGCCGGAGAGGGAGCCTCAGTCCCCACAGAGCGGAGATAACCGGCCAGCTTCTCAGCTGCTGGTGAGATGGCTTTTAAAATCTCTGAAGCCGGCGGGGGCAAATAAAAAAACAAAAAACAAAACAGGGGTGCCTGCTGGGTTCATGAGTGGCTGGATTATTCTGTTATGGACCAAGAGGGTGAACCCATGAAGCAGGCTGCAGACATTCAGGTGAATTAATATGACTTAATGAGGAAAAATATTTCCATCAAACAAAGGTGCTAAAACGGGGAGGCAGAGAAAATAACAGGACGAGGAAAACTAAACAGAACTAAACTGAAGGCGGACCAAACGGCCGAGGCAAACGTAATTAATAAAACTAAACTAATCGGGAAAGTGACTCACGACTGACCGGGGAATTCAGCAGACTGGGAGTGGGGCTGAGTTGAGGGAGCCGATGGTGGAGATGTGACGAGGACAGGAGAAGCGGCAGGTAATTCAAATGAGGGACAGAGTCCAGGGAGCAGGGAGGCAGGCAAGATAATTCAGAAGGAGAAGCAGAGTCCTGGTAGCGGCGTGTGTGTAGCGCTGAGCAGTGTGCGTCTAATGGGAAGCAAGGAACAGGGTGTGGCACGTGACATGAGTCAATAATCCAGCACCGAATAAAGGAGAGAGCCAGGCTTTTATGCAACGCTGATTGTTCATTCACGCCAGCTGTCCTTTCAGCACAGCCACTTGTAATTAGTCTGATGAGCCTGCACACAGGAGCGGAAGGCGGCGTGACATCCGACTTCTCCAAAACAACACTCAGAGTCATCTCTCAAGTCAAAGCAAAGTTTTACTTCCAGCAATGAATCAACATTAACAGAGCCCAGTCTGAACCAGTGACTGACAACGTGAGAAACAGCATAGCTTTATACAGAAACGTAAGCATGAGTTACACAACTTGATATGTGTTATCTCTAGTTTGCTGCTGGTTAGGCCTTGGTTCCTATTTACAGTGCTTCATGGAAAATTACAGCTTCATATGAGTTACACATCACACAGTAATATAATATTACAATGAAAAAGAGAACTTGCTGTGTTATTGTGAGCATTATCTCTGTGGCAATTCATTGTTAGGTTTCATCCTTAAAGTGACAAACTGTAAGACAGGAAGCTATGAGTCAGAACAAAAAAATGTTTGATTTCTCTTCAATAAAAGCTTAATGCAGGACAATAAAACAACAGCTGTTTCTTGGGAGCTGAAATCCACAGTGTCACCGGCTACAGCAGTGAGAAGGAGCTGAAATGTGAATACAGTAGGTAGCTGGATGATTTTTGAAGCTCCAACTGCAACACTTTGAATCTTTTACAAAATACCAATGTTTGATTTTAATGTGTTAAAATAGAAACTGTGGGGCTTCCGGTGACGTCATGCTGTGAGACACACGCATGGAGTGTTTGCCCCCTAAAATATTAGCTGTGGTTTGCTGTTTAGAAAGTTACAAAGTAGCATTTTGAGCACAAGAGTGTGACGAAAAGTTAGTTGGTTAGAATGACAACGCCTAAAGTTAGAAGGAACATGGGGAAACTTCAGGAATCGCAAGAATGACACAACGACAAAAGTAAGCCGCCATATTCCCCGAAGGAGTCGAGTGGAAACATTAGCATGATGGACGTGGCTGAAATTCTATGAGAACTGAAAGAACTAAGGCAAGAAAATCAGTAGTCCTGTACGGATGCTAAAGCCTCGTTAACGAGGCTTGAAGAGTTGGTGAATGATCTTGGACAACGTTTGGTGAAGTTGGAGCGGAGAACAACAGAGACGGAGTCTAGAGTCAGTGCAACTGAGGACGCTGGCCAGCGGCACGAGAGGGTGCTGCGACACCTGGTCAGACGGGAGACGGCTCTCACCAACCTATGTGATGACCTACAAAATTGTTTGCGCCGTAACAACCTGCGAATTTATCAAGTCCCTGAAGGCAGTGAGAAAAACGACATGGTTGGTTTTGTGAAACAACTTATTAAAACCACACTGCAGCTTCCGATGGAGGTGGTCCCACACATTGAGAGAGCACACAGGGCTTTGGGGCTCAAACCGGCCAACTCGGCACCTCCGCGCTCCATAATTGTTCGATTTCTAAACTTCGCTGAGAAGGAAGCGGTACTGAGGCAAGCATGGGCACAGAAGCAAGTCATGTTTCATGAGCAAGTCATATACTTTGACCATGACTATTCGCCAGAGGTACAGATGAAGAGCGCGGATATGTCGGGTGATAAAACAGCTAAAGGAGAAAGGGATTCAGGCCAGATGTCGCTTTCCGGCACAGCTGAGGATCAACTTGGAATCTGGAGTAAAAACATTCCCAAATCTGATCAAGGCACAGCCGACGCTGAAGGATCTGGGCATCTCTGTGCAGGTGAGCAACAGAGAGAGGATGGAGCAGGAGCTTTCCAAAGAGTCGTGGCAAAGGCAGGGCAGTGGGAGAAGAGGAGGAGGAGGAGCGACGCTGTCAGATGCGGACTTGCGGTCATTATTGCAGGACTGAGATAACAAATGCACTCAGGTATCTGATTTTTGCCAATGTTGTCATTTACAGCAAATGTGTTAAGAGGTTATATTAGTCCACTTTAGGACTTTTGATGCAGCTAGCCACGCTGATAAACAGTTATTGGTATATGTTAATGAAAATTAGGAGCTTGGGGGAGAAAAACACTCCTTTATTTTCTTTTCATGAAAAGACCCAGGATAGGGTTACAATCTCACCAGGGAGTTTCTGTTTCTCTTTGGTTGGTGATTTGGATGGCACTCTGTGCAGATTTCCCAGAGAGGTTAAAAAGTCACCGCTCTCTGCCGAGGATACAACTAGGGCTGGGTTCAGTTTTGTATCCAGTGGGACTTGTGGAAGTCGATCTTATTCATTTGGTTCATTTTGTTGTTCTGAGTTTTCTTGTAAATAGTTCTCATATCCTTGGCATGTCAGTTACACACGTGGACAAAATTGTTGGTACCCCTCAGTTAAAGAAGGAAAAACCCACAATTCTCACTGAAATCACTTGAAACTCACAAAAGTAACAATAAATAAAAATTTATTGAAAATTAAATAATCAAAATCAGCCATCACTTTTGAATTGTTGATTAACATAATTATTTAAAAAAACAAACTAATGAAATAGGGCTGGACAAAAATGATGGTACCCATAACTTAATATTTTGTTGCACAACCTTTTGAGGCAATCACTGCAATTAAACGATTTCTGTATTTGTCAATGAGCGTTCTGCAGCTGTCAACAGGTATTTTGGCCCACTCCTCATGAGCAAACAGCTCCAGTTGTCTCAGGTTTGATGGGTGTCTTCTCCAAATGGCATGTTTCAGCTCCTTCCACATATGTTCAATGGGATTCAGATCTGGGCTCATAGAAGGCCACTTTAGAATAGTCCAACGCTTTTCTCTCAGCCATTCTTGGGTGTTTTTGGCTGTGTGTTTTGGATGGTTGTCCTGTTGGAAGACCCATGACCTGCGACTGAGACCAAGCTTTCTGACACTAGGCAGCACATTTCTCTCCAGAATGCCTTGATAGTCTTCAGATTTCATCGTACCTTGCACACTTTCAAGACACCCTGTGCCAGATGCAGCAAAGCAGCCCCAAAACATTACTGAGCCTCCTCCATGTTTCACCGTAGGGACAGTGTTCTTTTCTTCGTATGCTTGGTTTTTGAGTCTATGAACATAGAGTTGATGTGCCTTACCAAAAAGCTCCAGTTTGGTCTCATCTGTCCAAAGGACATTCTCCCAGAAGCTTTGTGGCTTGTCAACATGCATTTTTGCAAATTCCAGTCTGGCTTTTTTATGAGTTTTTTTCAGCAGTGGTGTCCTCCTTGGTCGTCTCCCATGAAGTCCACTTTGGCTCAAACAACGACGAATGGTGCGATCTGACACTGATGTACCTTGGCCTTGGAGTTCACCTTTAATTTCTTTGGAGGTTGCTCTGGGCTCTTTGGATACAATTCCAACGATCCGTCTCTTCAATTTGTCATCAATTTTCCTCTTGCGGCCACGTCCAGGGAGGTTGGCTACTGTCCCGTGGGTCTTGAACTTCTGAATAATATGAGCCACTGTTGTCACAGGAACTTCAAGCTGTTTAGAGATGGTCTTATAGCCTTTACCTTTAAGATGTTTGTCTATAATTTTTTTTCGGATGTCCTGGGACAATTCTCTCCTTCGCTTTCTGTTGTCCATGTTCAGTGTGGTACACACCTTTTCACCAAACAGCAGGGTGACTACTTGTCTGCCTTTAAATAGGCAGACTGACTGATTATGAGTTTGGAAACACCTGTGATGTCAATTAAATGACACACCTGAGTTAATCATGTCACTCTGGTCAAATAGTTTTCAATCTTTTATAGAGGTACCATCATTTTTGTCCAGGCCTGTTTCATTAGTTTGTTTTTTTAAATAATTATGTTAATCAACAATTCAAAAGTGATGGCTGTTTCTGATTATTTAATTTTCAATAAATTTTTATTTATTGTTACTTTTGTGAGTTTCAAGTGATTTCAGTGAGAATTGTGGGTTTTTCCTTCTTTAACTGAGGGGTACCAACAATTTTGTCCACGTGTGTATGGCATGCTCTAGTCTTTAATAGTTATTGACTCAAGTTGTGTAGGAACACATGTATTCAGATGTTTAACAAAATAAGAAATAATCATCTCTCTTAAGTCTGACACTTACACCTTAGTTAGGAAAAGTGAGGTAGAGTACCATTCTTCAAAATAACCTCCCAATTATCAATTATGTAAAAATAGAAATAATGCCTCAAAATATTAAACAAAAAGAAAAAAGAGAGGTAGCCTATTCTTCAATGTTCAGTTAGCCCATTCTTCAAAATAATGTGTCTAATGGCAAATGAAAAAAAATATAGAAATAACGCCTCAAGTCAACAGTCCTTTTTTTTCCTTCTTTTTCCTTCTTTTCCTTCTTTTTCCTTCTCTTATTAACTACAGAGACATAAGTCCCAGCTTTGCAGACTGTACATTCTGCCTCCCAGCCACGGGCTACGGGTACGGGTCCGTATCTGTAGACACTACCATGATAAATACACTGGTCTGTGACGCGCTCAAGCTAGGCAAGATCAAAAACCCGGACATTTGAAGGACTTTATAAACGCCGGCCGGACAGCCCGGACAGCCTCTCAAAAGAGGACATGTCCGGGCAAAAGAGGACGTATGGTCACCCTAACCTTATGTCTTCAGGTTCCACTGTGATAAACAACTCATATCAGATCAGATACTACACTGCGGCAGTCACGAGCAGCCTCTTGAGGCTGTAATACTCAGAGACACCAACAACAACTTTTCTGTTTGTTTAGTGAAACACATAAACATTTTGGCCATAAGGTGGCACCAGAGGAGGCACAGGTTGGTATCAAAACACTGAATTCAGTATCCACATACCACGGTGTAAGCATGCTTCTCGTGCATTTCCAGTTTGCACAAAAAATAATAAAAACTCTGAGCAGAAATACCACGATAAAGGTTATCACCAAAATGTTTTTACATTTACTGAGGTGGAAAAGTTGTTTTTTCAATGAAATCAAAATGCAAAATCCAAATTACCAAACAAAATTCCATGAAGCAGGTGAACACAGTGCTGAAGCTCAGGATGCATCCATATCATTACGTTTTGACTGTAAAATGTCATTTTTAAATAGAAATGACAAATTTAGGAATTTTTAAGTTTCCATATCAAAATCACAAATGGTATATTTCACCCCCAAAATGGCACAATTTTGTTTGAGGAGGATTCTAGTTGAGATTGATTGATTTACTGACCTGTGTCACCGCTAAAACTAGTGTCAATAAACATATACAAAATCTGAAGTAGCTTTGTAGTAAAATGACTGCAGTTAAAGTACAATAAAAAAGGACCTCCAGTGGAAACACAGATTATGTTTTCACCTGTCCAGGATGTCCCCTGCCTTCACCTCGAGTCAATTGGGATAGTTTCTAAAACCTTTGACTGGTAATGTAGATGTATACATACACCAAAGGTATTAAGTTCCATTTTTAAGTGTCATGACTAAGTCAGACCATACTATGAGTGAGAGAAAGAAAAAAAAACATTTTTATTGATTTTCCATGTGAGACAAAACAAAGCCAACATGATGAACACACAGCTTTTAAAGTGGATAAACAAACACACTGATGCAGGCAGTTAATAAATAGCTGTGGTGGTGAAGCAGTAAAATTATAAATATGGATTCTGAACACAGTTTTCTGACTTACACTGAGTGAGGGACAATCATTAAAACATTTAAACAGCAATGTGAGGAGATACTAGCTTAACTCTCTGGACATTTTGTAGAAGTGTGCTGAATCCCATGAAAGACTGGTCAAATCAGGCCAATTTTATGAACCCCAAAAGAGTTTCAAATTTGCCTCAAGGGGCTTTACAATCTGTACAAAACAAGCACACCCTACACTTTGTTTCCTTTCATTGGAGACAAATGCAGAAAATGCCTCCGTGTTACTCTGAGGTCTAATGTTTAGTTCATCTTCAATAATATAAATGCATTTTGTATGAAATGTTGCTGCCTTCATGCTAATTACTGACCACGTCTGTCTGAAGCGACTCACTGAAGATACCAGCAGATCCATGTTATTTTCTCACAACTTTGCTATACAGTGCAGATGGATCCTCCACAGCTGCTTGATTTCTTGTTCTGTGAAGGAAACAATAGATTTAGAAATATTTTGTTGATAAAATGATAAAATATGCAACATACACTACCATTCAAGTTTGGGTTCACTCAGGCAATTTCATGGTTTCCATGAAAACTCACACTTTTATCCATGTGCTAACATAACTGTACAAGGGTTTTCTAATCATCAATCAGCCTTTCAACACCATTAGCTAACACAATGTAGCATTAGAACACAGGAGTGATGGTTGCTGGAAATGTTCCTCTGTACCCCTATGTAGATATTCCATTAAAAATCAACCGTTTCCAGCTAGAATAGTCATTTACCACATTAACAATGTCTACTCTGGATTTCTGATTAATGTAATGTTATCTTCCTTGAAAAAAAACTGATTTTCCCTCAAAAATAAGGACATTTCAGACACCAAGATAGCTCAACTGGCAAAGCAGACGTCCCATAAACAGTGGCTGTAGTCCCTGAAGCAGCTCACGGCCCTTTGCTGCAGGTCTTCACCCTACTTTCCTGTCTGCTTCTCTATTACCTGTTCAATAAAACCAATGAAAGGCCAAAAATGACTTTAAAAATATAAGGACATTTCAAAGTGACCCCAAACTTTTGGATGGTTGCGTATAACCTAGAAACAAAATTGAAAAAAGAAAGAAAACGTTGGCATGGAAAACTTGATGGAAAAGTATCTTCCTCTTTTATTTTTTTTAGATACCAATAAAAACAATCTCTTGTGTAGACTTGCTCACCTTGTAGATCTGCTGGGTTTGGTCGTTGAGTACACCACAGACTCCTCCTGGTATCGGTCCATCTGACCTGGGCTGAAGTTGGAGTAGACAGCATCTGGCTGGTTTGCAGTGAATTGCACACTGGCATACTGGATTTCATCCATCTGCCGGCCACATGAACAAGACTATGTTATGAATGTGTAGCGGGTGCTGGATGAACAGAACTCCAGTGTGACTAAAGGTAGTAAATGTGATTTGTAGAGATCAGCAGAATCAATGATTGCTCAGTAAAAGAGGTGCAAGGTCATTTGCAAAACTAAGAACTGAGGCTTGATAATCTGTTGCTGCAGAACCTCCATCTTAAACCAGAGATGTTAGAACAGATCAGCAGGTGCACATGAGAACTTGG
>NC_067115.1:31266377-31344086 GCF_021347895.1 Acanthochromis polyacanthus
TGAGAATTCACTTTTATTCATGTGCTAACATAACTGCGCAAGGGTTTTCTAATCATCAGTTAGCCTTTCAACAGCATTAGCTAACACAATGTAGCATTAGAACACAGGAGTGATGGTTGCTGGAAATGTTCCTCTGTACCCCTATGGAGATATTCCATTAAAAATCAGCCGTTTCCAGCTAGAATAGTCATTTACCACATTAACAATATCTAGACTGTATTTCTGATTGGTGTAATGTTATCTTCATTGAAAAAACTGCTTTTCTTTCAAAAACAAGGACATTTCTTCGTGACCCCAAACTTTTGAACAGTAGTGCATTTCATAGCATGATACCGCCACCACCATGCTTCACTGGTGGGACAGTGTTAGCAGGTGATGGGCAGTAGCTACAGTTTGTCAGACAGTGTTTGGAGTTCGGCTCAAATAATTAAAATTATGACTCACAAGATCAGAAATTCTTTCTGTTTGTGCTTTTAGAGCACTTTAAATGCATTCTGCAAAAAAAAATAAATAAATTGAAAATCACTGGGTTACTCAGTTTGGCCAGACAGCAGATTCCATGTTGATTCCAAGCATTCACTGAGGGCGATCTTTCTCCTAATAGTTGGATTATGTTCATTTTGTCATTTGTTATTATAGGATAGCGTTACTTTTAAACCCACAATTCAGTAAGAAAGGATGTTTTGCCTTGCTGAGATGTTTCAACGGTATCTGCCGTCTTCTTCAGAGCGTCATCTGATGTGTGATGATGAGTCCTTTTTATCCGTTGAAATATGTCAGCAAGGTAAAACACCCTTTCTTACTGAATTGTCATTTTAAAAGTGACACTATCCTATTAATTGAGGTTGCTGTGTTCCTGGCAACATTCAAGGCTTCTCAGCATCAAACACTGTCTGACAAACTGTAGCCACTGCACATCACCTGCTAATACTGTCCCACCAGTGAAGCATGGTGGTGGTGGCATCATGCTGTGAAATGTATGTAAATCCTTAAGGGAATCCTGCTCCAGAGAGCAGAGTTCTGAGATTGGTGTGAGACAAACTTGAGACGTTCACAGATGTGTGATTAAAGAAATCATCTGAAGCTTGAAATTTAGCAGGAAGAATGGAATAAGTTGCTCAAATCCAGCTGTGCAATACTTTTAAACTGTAAATACAAGAAATGTACTGCCCGAAAATGGTAATATGTTTAACTACACTCAGCTTTTAATTTTACTTGCTTACAGTGAGTTTTCTGTACTGTGTGGCTTGTGTGTTTTAATGATATGTAGAATGTTTGTGTACATTGATAAGTTGGTTGTAGAGGTACTATGGACAGATATTTCACTTACACAGACAAGTGAAATATTGTAATCAACTCTGAGACTAGCTGCTAGCCAATGCAGAGAATAGCTGTGACTGACATTTGTCTTTCTTGTTCGGCTTCTGGCAGCAGGATTTTGGGAATGGCTGTAGTTTGCTTACAGCTGTTTTTAGGTGGACTGCAGAGAAAGGCATTACAATTTTTTTAAGTCATTTTTTGTCCTGTAGGCTTTATTGGATAGGGACAGTGTAGAGGCAGACAGGAAAGTAGGGAGAACAGTGGGGGGAAGAAGAAATTAATTTAGAGTGACTTCAAATGAAATAGAGCAACTTTAACTAATATAGCGCAACTTTATTTCATGTACACTACCATTCAAAAGTTTAGGGTCACTTAGAAATGTCCTTATTTTTGAAAGAAAAGCAGTTTTTTAATAGAATATCTCCATAGGGGTGCAGAGGAACATTTCCAGCAACCATCACTCCTGTGTTCTAATGCTACATTGTGTTAGCTAATGGTGTTGAAAGGCTAACTGATGATTAGAAAACCCTTGTGCAGTTATGTTAGCACATGAATAAAAGTGAGTTTTCATGTAAAACTTGAAATTGCCTGGATGACCCTAAACTTTTGAGTGGTAGTGTATTCTTTAAATGCTTTGGGAGACAGTGTGGGAACAGTAACGCTTCATTTAAGTTGCTTTGAAGGATCACTTTGTTTTTGTGAGTCCTAAATGTGTTGCAGTTGCACCCGACGAGCCGTGCTGCCTCACCAGACGAAACCACCGAAGATCCACTAAATTGACACATTCACAGACTTTTTTGTGCTCTTTTTTTATTATTTCATCCTCCCACTGCCGCCATCACCACCGCAGCTCTGTAGGAGGATTTTCCCATCCATAGCTAAGGGAGGCGTGCTCCATTGTGCAGCTTCTAATGATGATTGTAATGATGGCTTGTCCATCTTTGATAAGAAACAGCACGCCCCTCATTAAAGGGCCCGGGGCCCCGGTTCTCATGGCTGTCGGTCCTTCCCTGGAGTCGGACAGCAGGCGAGGGGAGGCGAGACGACACCCGTGGCACACGCCTGTTGACCGAGCCACAAAGCAAAAGCGTGTGACACTCGCCCCACCCCCGCCGCTCCCATTGTCCTCCCCGTGGGTCCCACAGACAAGACCAATCCTGTTACCCTCCCACCCCTCATCCTCCCTCACCCGCCGCCCCTCCTCGCGTCCACAGAAAAACCCACAACACACTCTGCTGCCCAACGCGCACTCCCCTCCATCCTTTCTCTTTCCTTCACAATCAGTTTTACCAATCAGCTGATCTCTCCCTTTCTCACACATCCACCAGGGGCTGCCCTCGTCCCCTTCTCCCCCACCTCCTCCATCACCTCCCCCTTCACCATCAGCTGCCACGTAAGGTGGAAATCCATCATTGTATGTAAAGAAGGTGCTGGTGCATGCTGCCCAGCCATTGCCATACACTTAACGGGGTGTGCTTGGTGGGTGGGTGGGGTGGTTGATTGGTCCAGGAGGGTTTTAGGAGCAGGAGGAGGAGGGGGGCTCTAATTCACTGATTCACATGCAGACAGTATTTCTTGGAGGAGGAGGGTGTGGCAGGTGGGTGGGGTCTGGGTTTTTTAGGGATGCTGGACGGTGGTGATGATCGTGGGATGGAGGGGAAGATAGGGGGAGGAGGTGGAGGGGGAGGCGAGGCACGGGGTGGTGGGAGGGAGGAGGGGAGGAGGGGCGGGTGTGCCGCGGCTGCCGGGGTCAGGCCTGTGTGTCCTGGGAAAGTTGGGTTCTCCATTTAAATCTGCACATGTTGCGGCCTTCTGGTGGCTGCGTGAATGCGCACGGTGACAGATGGCCCCGGCCCATAACTATAGAGTCCGAGCACCCCGGTCCCCCAGGGGAGAGAGGGAGAGAGAGTGATAGAGAGAGAGAGAGAGAGGGAGAGAGAGAGAGAGAGAAAGAGAGAGAGAGGGTGCAGGGAAGGAAGAAGAGAATGTAGCGCTCAGCTGATCCCATCAAAAAGAGAGATGAGGGACGGAGGAAAGGCAGAGTGAGGAGGAGGAGGGATGATGGTGTGTTTGTGTGTTTGTATCTATGTGTGTGTGTGTGTGTGTGTGTGTGTGTGTTACAACAGGGGAGGGGTGGGCCCTTAATCCCAAACTCTAAATTGAGTTAATGTATTTGCCTGGTCTGCATCCTCCAAAAGGAGGCCCGGGGTCCCCAAAGATTCTGATTAGGTGTCTAGTTTATCAGATGTTGGAGGACGGGGAGGAGGGGGGCGACTGTTTGTACATGAGTAGAATAGCAGCTTTGTATGTCCTGTGTGTGTCTGTGTGTGTTGACAGGGTTTATGGGTTTGTGGGTGCAGTGCCAGCTTCTGGAGCTGTCCGATGTCTCCATTCACAGAGTTGGTGGATCTCTGCTGTTTCTCTCTGACTCTTTGTTAATCCTGTTAAGCAGCGACATCAGCGCCTGGTTAAGGATTATTTCTCACAGATTCACACCACTGAGAAGATGAGAGACAGTTTACCCGTTGTTAGGAGGTTGACTTTAGGTAGACGTGGAGAGGGACGGCAGATGTCGCTTCTTTATTGGCGTGAGGACTTAGGTTTTAATTTGAGTACTTTTTATTACCGTTGAAAAAGTTTGGGGTCAATCACACTTGGGAAAGTGTGGGGAAAACTCACACTTTTAGTCATGTGCTGACATAGCTGCACAAGGGTTTTCTAATCATCAGTTAGCCTTTCAACACCATTAGCTAACACAATGTAGCATTAGAACACAGGAGTGATGGTTGCTGGCCTGTGGTGGATTTGGCCTCTGTTTAAAAGTTCAGTTCACTGAGATCATAAAATCACAGTTTACCTCTCAGGGTTTTCAGCCACAGAGATCGGTTTGGTTTATGTGACGAAACTGTCTGAACCATAGACGTATTGGAAGTAAACAGAATTTCGTTAGCGGTGCTCAGAGCTTTGAAATAACTGAAGGGTGAAGAAATAATGAAGTGTAATTGTTCTGTCTTCAGCAGTAATCAGTATGAAACAATTAAATAATCAAAGTGGATCAACAAAAATGAGGCACAAATACATTAAGTAAAAACTAAGGAAAGAAAAATAGCCTCACAACGTGCAAAACGACAACAGAGGCGACAGACAAAAACAAGATTCATGTTTATGTCTTCCTTCCTGTTCCCTCAGCTTGATCTAACATGCATTTAGAATATAAAATCACACTTATGTAGACAGTAGTCCTCTTATTAATATTAAATCTCAGAGACAGATTGCATCACTGTTCTCTGCACTGGCTGATTCCAGTGCTATGGGAGGAAAATCTAGGTCTGCTGGCTGTTTGGGCGAGCTGACAATCTGAAGATGCAAATTGTCATCAGAGACGCAGACACACACCATGCCGCTTCACTGCAGGGTGTGTGTCTGTGTGAAATGGCGTCTTGCTCCCACTCAGTGGTGTTTTAGGTGCTGCTTTAATGCATGGCAACACATTCTGCCGCCCACACACACATTCACTGCTGCTTCCTCACCACGCTGTTGCTCTGCAGCGTCCTGGAGAACTGACACACTTCACACAAAAGCACCAGCCGGGCTTTGTGTTGCTTTCTGCTCATCTCGCCTGTGAAAAGAGAATAAAACAAGGTTAGATGGAAAAAATAGATAAATAAAAATGAGGCCACTATAAGCCTGATTCAATATATTGTGTTTTTCAGTCATTTAGGTTTCTGCTTTACGCAAACAAGGATGAAACTAAACATAAAATGATTTCGATATAATCAATACTACTGTTCTAAAGTTTAAGGTCACTTAAAAGTGTCCTTTTTTTTGAAAGAGAAGCAGTTTTGTTCAATGAAGATAACATTAAATGAATCATAAATCCAGTGTAGACATTGTTAATGTGGTAAATGACTATTCTAGCTGGAAACAGATGATTTTAATGGAATATCTCCATAGAGGTACAGAGGAACATTTCCAGCAACCATCACTCCTGTGTTCTAATGCTACATTGTGTTAGCTAATGGTGTTGAAAGGCTCATTGATGATTAGAAAACCCTTGTTCAATCAAGTTAGCACATGAATAAAATGTGAATGTTCATGGAAAACATGAAATTGTCTGTGTGGGTGACCCCAAACTTTTGAACGGTCCTGTATAATTATTCAAATTCTCAGCTGCCTGTCTGTGCAACTTCACATGAACAGAGCTGTTACCTTTGTGTGGTCTTAACATCCTGAACACTGCCATTGTCCTCAGGGTCAGAAATAACCCACCTCCACTGAGCCTCTAAAATTAAGCAGCTTCATTGAATTTTCAACCAAAAATCTGTTTTACATGAAGAAACAACCTGTCAGGCATCACACACTTTTTCAATGTCTGGGTTTTCCCTCTTTAGGGGGCAGAAAAACGGTATTTAATCATCCATCCTCTATACACCGCTTTATCCTCACTAGGGTCGCTGGGGGTGCTGGAGCCTATCCCAGCTGACTCGGGTGAAGGCAGGGGACACCCTGGACAGGTCACCAGTCTGTCACAGGGCTACATATACAGACACACAATCACACTCACATTCACACCTACGGGCAATTTAGAGTAACCAATTAACCTCAGCATATTTTTGGACTGTGGGAGGAAGCCGAAGGAGAGCCCGAGAAAACCCACGCATGCACAGGGAGAACATGCAAACTCCATGCAGAAAGATCCCAGGCTCAGGCCGGGATTCAAACCGGGGATCTTCTTGCTGCAAGGCGAAAGTGCTAACCACTACGTCACTGTAAACAACAACAGTGTACTGTATATTGTACAATGGAATTCAATTACAAAATACTAATCTTCTTACATCAATAACAGATGCAAAACAGAATTATAAAGAACACATTAAACTCTATTTCGGACAGTATTCTAGTGTGTGTGTGGACATTACAAATGTATTTGTCACATGTGCAGTGCAAGTATTTGTTTTCCATTTTTACCTGCTGGATGTCAGAAAAAATGTGATCTATGACCTACTCATGGCTTCAATTTATGTTTCACTTTGTCTAATGTTGGAGTCGCTTCAGGAAAAGTCATCGGATTTCAAGGTAAAAAGAAGTCATTTAGGGGTTTTTCTCTGCTATTAAACATAGTGGTGGGATCATTTCTGACCCTAAGACAACACAAGGTTTAATCATTTTAACACACATGCAGCTATTTGCTCCTGTTTTATTCCTCAGAACAGCACATTAGTTGAACCGACAAATTCGGTTCACTCACATTAGAGACAATTTAGTAAACAACTTATTAACCGGAGACCAGCACTTCATTCGCTTATGTTTCTCGTGAATTTCTTGCTTAATGAGGCTGATAACAACAAAACATGGCTGATTTATTTCCCTGCTTGCTTGAATTTTCCCCTCCGCTGCAGCCTCCTCTCTGCTGTTTTGATGCTTGATCTGTTTTTAGCTCCAGGCTGTCTGTCTCTGTCTCTCTGTCTCTGTCTTTGTGTGTGGAGAAGCATTAGACCCTGCTGTTTAGATGAGAGCTGATGATTCATGTGTTGCATCCAGTCCAGCTCCTCCAGCCTCCACAGCTGACGGGACTCCGCCACTAGAGGGCGTCACTGCTCCTCCTGCTCAGCCCTCCTCAGCATCCTTCAGGCAGCCGGGTACCAGTCCAGTGTGGGGTTGTTTGAACTGATATTACAAGATAGAAATAGTGAATCAGAACGACAACAACAAAATATTGTTATTCCTGTGTTGTTTTGTGTTGTAAAAAATGTTTTATTAGCTTATTGTTTAAATGTATTCAGCAGAGGAGGCAGATGTCTGAGGGAGATAAGAGCTTTAACTTTTAAATGCAGGAGTGATTGTACATAAGTGGGTCAAACATGAAAATAAATGTGTTTTTATGTAATTTTTTCATCATTTTAGTAAAGAATGCTAACTTCTGTTATTGTTTATATTATATTTTTGTCCACACCAGAATGATTACATGCTTGAAATGTGTTTATTTTTCACTTTATAACAGATTTGATGATTGAAAAAGAAGAAAATTACACAGAACAGTAATAGCAGAATGTCAACGTCTGTTTTGTTGACATTTTTCCACTCTTTTCCTCCAGCTGTTGCAGCTCTCCATCCCTCTTGTATGATACTATCAGTGATAAAGAGCTTGGGATAGTAATACAAATACTACAATTTCTTAAAATTAAAAAAGCTAACTTTATATTTTAAAAACAGTGATATCAAAAACATGTTTTTTTTTAGGACTAGCTGGAATATGAAATGATAAAATCTTTTCATTTCAAAGATATTTCCAGAAAAGTACCTCATTTTTGACCCACTGATGCATCTCAGGGTTAAATAGTTATTAAAGTTGTTTGAACAGTATTTCTCATCTTTGGTTTTTGTGATAGTTTATAAGTAACACTTCATTTATTCTGTGCTTCGCCTGTGTTTGAGGAAAAAAAGCCACTAATGTGAAGGTTCAAAGTTAGATTTTCATCTTTTAATAGGCTAAAGAAGGAGACATATTGTATATTTTACTGTGTGGGATAAGGGTTTCCAGTAAGCTTAGTTCATTTCACTTGGAAAGCTCTGGAGCGTCGTATGGTGCTGTGCGCGCTAAGCCTCTTAGGAGGCACGACCACAGCAGATGTAGGGAGAATGCCAATCAGGAGCTCCTGCTGAGCAGAGAAACGCGTCGGCTCAATCTCTGCCACGGGTCACACAAAAACACAACAAAATACAGTTTTATCGCTTCAGGTTTGCAGTTTGACAGCAGGAAGATGGAGCGCGCGGTGAGTTTCCAACCAATCTGAACCGTCAGAAAACAAAACACCGAGTCCGCTCCTGAGCCATGCTGCCTCAAGACGTCGGGAAGCAGAAGTCCCGCCGGGTGTCGGAGCCGGTGTGCGGAGGAGACTGTCCTCCGGTGCCTCCTCGGCGCTTGAAGAGCCGCGACTTTCCTCTGAGCGTGAAGCGCCGGCGGTCCGGCTCTGCACCTGAGCGAAAGGTGAACTGCGTCCTGGTTGGAGACGGAGCAGTGGGCAAGACCAGCCTCGTCGTCAGCTACACCACCAACGGATACCCGACAGAATACACTCCCACCGCGTTTGACAACTTTACCGGTAATCTTTGATTTTACTATTTCACTGTGGCTAATTTCGAGCTTTACGCACAAGTTGTACGCACATAGAGTTAAAAGTTGGCACAAAGTATGTCTCACATCGAGTCTGAATTAGTCACAAGCCAAGTTTTACAGTTATAGAGCTGGTGTTCATGCAGGCTACACTCTTGCTTCACTGAGATGAAACAGATGCTGTTGTATAGAATACTTTAACTGTAAACCGTCTCTTGATCTCCACAGTGATGGTTGTGGTTGACGGAAAACCAGTGAGGCTGCAGCTCTGTGACATGGCAGGACAGGTGAGCTGCTCCCCATCTACTTCATTTCTTTTAAATAATGAATGCATTTATAATGATCAAACCTCAGCATGTGGGATAGTTATATGCCTTTAATGGAATATTACCACTGAGACAAATCTTAACCTTTCTTCTTCTTCACATGATAGAAATGGGGGCTGGTTGACGGATCTATTAATGTAAGTCATCACGGATCAATGAGTAGTTGTCCTTCCAAAGTTAGCAGTCGTGGCAGTGTTTGGAGTAGACTTAAATCCTTTTAGAGCCCTTCTGTTTGACTCACCAGTGACCCTGTATCTCCACAGTTTACATCTTCCCCTGCAAGATTAAAGAAACTCCCTCTGTCACCCTGTGCTCCAACGCCCTCTTTTGGTAGAGAGTCGGTATCTGCAATAAAAAAAAAACAGAAAAAACAAAACGTAGTATCAGCTTTTCTCTTTTAAAAGCAACAGACTCTCTTTAACACTCCAAAATTAAACTGCCCAGGTGTATTTACTGTAATATAAACAGGAGACAATCGATAACCGATGTGTTTTTGCATCACAAAGTTAAGATAAAGGATAGATAGATAGATAGATAGATAGATAGATAGATAGATAGATAGATAGATAGATAGATAGATAGATAGATAGATAGATATTTTATTAATCCAGAGGGATGTTCAAGATTGGTTCATACAGACTATGTTACTCTGGAGAACTTATCCTCACCACTGATAATTTTTTACTATTGTTTATGGATTCATTCCTTTGTAGAGAGCCACTTCACTGAATAAATAAGTGAAGAAATCAATGAGATAAATTCAAGCTATACTATTTTCACAACTCTCTTTACAACAAGAAACCAACATCCAGCTTGAATCAACCCAACTCAAACCCATAAAGTTTGCCAGAAACTTGGGTGTCATGATCGATGACCAGCTAACCTTCAAGGCTCATGTTGCCTCTGTTGCTCGGAAAAGACGAAATGAAATATATTTCATTTTGGTTGATGGCTATGACTGGTATTTATATTGTAAGTGATTATTTTGTGGTATTTTCTAAGATTCACAAGCGTCATGGTACTTGTGTCCAAACTTATGGCCATGGCTGTAGACTCTTCTCCTGAAAAACCCAACTCTTCACTAAACACCTTTGCATTTGACAGACTGCAAAAAATTAAAAATAAAATAAAAGTGCTATTATATTTGCATCATCTGTAGACACCATGGTCCTATTATCACACCTGAACTTGTTTTATGGCTCTTATCCAGGTTGTTTTCTCCTGACTAGATCCTCTTTTGTGTTATATCTACTCTCAGATGTACTGTACATCTCTTTGAATAAAAACATCTTGCTAAATGAAATTGTAGAATTGTAGAGTAAGCTCAGCAAAAATAGTCAATTATTCTTACTGTTAACACTTACTGTTACATCTCAAAACCAAAACCAACTCTTGCTGATGTATCTTATTCCTCTGTGCAACAGAGTTCTGATGTTCAAAAACTATTAAAATCAATGCGTCACATACATGCTGCAGTTTGTTCTGCTGATTCAATCCACTGGATACCAAGTCTGCAGCTGAAAATAGTCCCAGACAGATGCAATACTTTACTCTCTTTGAGTCAGGTGTGTCAGCCTCTTGTTTTGTTTTGTTTTTATTAGAAAACTGTAAGTCAATGGCCAAGATTTAGTTACAAGAAAAAGTATGTGCGCCCTTTGGGATGACTTGGATTTCTGCATAAACTGGTGTGTGTTTTTTGTAGGACAGGGCAGCTTTAACCAACACCTCCAATCTCATCACATTGACTGGACTCCAGGTTGGCTGACTCCTTGCTCCAATTAGCTCTTGGAGAAGTCATTAGCCTTGGAGTTCACATACTTTTTCCATCCTGCATTGTGAATGTTTACATGTTGTGTCCAATAAAAACATGAAAACATATAGTTTTTTTGTGCTGTATTTGTTTTAGCAGACTGTGTTTGTCTATTATTGTGACTTAGGTGAAGATCAGAACACATTTTATGACCAATTTATGCAGAAATTCAAGTAATCTTAAAGGTTCACATACTTTTTCTGACAACTAAACATCCTCAGTGGGAGTCGACAGGTGTGATAGGCATTAACTGTGCAGAGAGGTCAGACAGTATAGAGGCAGACTAACACAGTGTTGATGTTGGTCTTCTCATGAGATTAGTTGACAGTAACAAGGACATAGAATGTAATAAAACTATTTGATTGTAACCTGGTTTCTCTGTTTATTTCTTCGTACAGGACGAGTTGGAGCGCTTTCGGCCGCTGTGCTACAAAAACGCTGATGTCTTCCTGCTCTGCTACAGCGTGGTCCGGCCCTGCTCTTTCCGTAACCTGACCAAGAAGTGGGTCCCTGAGATCCATCAGCACTGTCCCGGTGCTCCCCTGGTCCTGGTTGGCACCCAGGTGGACCTGAGGGAGGACGTCCAGGTGCTGATCCACCTGGCACAGAACCAGGAGCGGCCGGTGGGCACCGAGGAGGGCTGGCGTCTGGCCCAGGAGCTCGGGGCGGTGAGCTTTGCAGAGTGCTCGGCGCTGACCCAGAAGAACCTTAAGGACACTTTTGATTCAGCCATCCTGGCCAGCATCCAGCAGACGGACAGTAACAGCGTCGAACAGCAGCAGAGGCTGACTCTGAGGAAGAAGACTCCCGATAAGATCAAGAGCCTGTCGGAGACCTGGTGGAAGAAGATCAACTGTTTGATGGGGGAGCAGAGCTGTGAATTCAAATGAAAAGCTGCTCACTTACAAACCTGGGTCAGATTATATTTGAAAACACTTGGTAGATTTGATTTGTTTTGGCCAGAGGGTGACAGATGGGTGAGGACTATCACTGCAGGACGAAACAGCAAGTAGAAGAAAGAGTTTAGACACAGGTTTATGACCCAAAGCGTGCTAGTTAAAATCTCCAAACGTACACTACCGTTCAAAGGTTTGTGGTCACTTAGGAATGTCGTTATTTTTGAAAGAAAAGCAGTTTTTTTTCCAAAAAGATAACATTAAATGAATCAGAAATACAGTCTAGACATTGTTAATGTGCTAAATGACTATTCTAGCTGCAAACGGCTGATTTTTATTGGAATATCTCCATAGGGGTACAGAGGAACATTTCCAGCAACCGTCACTGTATTCTAATGCTACATTGTGTTAGCTAATGGTGTTGAAAGGCTAATTGATGATTAGAAAACCCTTGTGCAGTTATGTTAACACATGAATAAAAGTGTGTTTTCATGATATTGTCTGGGTGACCCCAAACTTTTGAACGGTAGTCTACATGTAAAATTCTTCCATTACTCTTAGGGCCACTCCAACAACTGGACACATGGACATTAGCTAACAAACTGTTCTGCTTAGCCAATGAAAGCTGATCTAAAAAGGGTTCAGAGCCGCCCACTTGCTCGACACGTTTGATTTCTAACAATAAACTCAGCTCACATTTGAAAGCATTAGTAGGTAGGGAGGATATAACGGAAGATGTTCTTGAACTGCATTGTATAGTAGAAATGTAGTATCCAGGGCGACACATGCTAGAGAGTAAAAGTCACAATATCTGTACCTGTGCGGCATTCATTTTTGACCATTCATAGTGGTCTGCAACAGAGGAGGATGCTGCACTATTTGATGTTGTAGCTGCTTTGATCTGCAGGTTCTAGTAAAAGATCAGTTCAGCTGATGTATTCAGTCCATATAATACGGTCCTTGAAGTAGTGAATGAAATGTACTCATTGCTTATGAGTCCAGGGTTTCACAAAGAATTAACTTTGAGCTGCTGATTGCTCTTATGTTTTACTACTGGAGTGTCAAGGTGAGAATAAAACCTGGATCTCAGGATAAAAAAAGATGTTTAAAACCACAGAAACTGTAATGTGAGTCTCAGTGTTCAGTAGAATTCGTCCTGCTGTTGTTAATCGTCACCCATCTGAGGCTCCCAGGAGGCTACAAAAACTTACTGAGTTTGTTTTCTACTTTTACACCCCAACAATACGAGTACTTTGACTGCTAGCTTGTAGATTATTTATTTATTATTTTAATTGCCATGACTGACCATGAATAATGCTCAGAAGCCTTGATTAAAGTTTATTATACAAGTGTATAAGATTGCTTCTTTTATCAGTGTTGAAAGTCTTTGAGATATTTACCGATAAAGCATCAGAAATTTGTAAGAAACAAATGCAGTGCACTTGCCCTACATCTTGTGCTCTTTGTGTTTCACTGGACAAGCAGAGAACATATTGGAGGGTTAATGGGGATCAAGGGATCATCTCATCTGCTCTCTGATCCTTCCAATTAACCGCTCATTCCTCCCCACCAGGCTGGACAAAGTGAACCTGCTGGAATCACAAAGCATCTTCACTTCAAGAATCAGTTCTGAAATCAAGCAGTCACAGTCAGACCGTGTCCTGGGTGATTTTGCTGTAATCTCGGGGTAAGCTGAAGATCAGCGCGGTCCACAGCTTTCCTCTCTCAGGTTCAGAGCCGGCAGGGTGGCAGCTCCTCCGGCCGTGGCCTCCTCTAATAGAAACAGACAGGACCACCTGGGCTGGATTAGACCAGCATATGGAGGCTGATTCCCTCCCCACGGAGGCATCACACTCAACAAGGAGGAGGAACGCACTGTTTCAAGGGTTCAAGTAATTCTTACGTTGAATCTTTATGTAAGGAAGTGTATCTACAGCACTTCATGTACTGAGGTCTCACACAGCTTACGATTTCCTGGAGACCTACACTCTTAAACTGAACTGTGCACATTGTGGGGACTTTTATTTTGTTTGAAAAGGGGGACAGGTCCCCACAATGTGCACAGATTTCATATTTTAGTGACGTAATGTATGCAATATATACTACCGTTCAAAAATTTTGGGTCACTTAGACATGTCCTTATTTTTGACAGAAAAGCTTTTTTTTTTTTTTTAAAGAAAATAACATTAAATGAATCATAAATACAGTCTAGACATTGTTAATGTGGTAAATGACTATTCTAGCCAGAAATGACTGATTTTTAATGAATATCTCCATAGGGGTACAGAGGAACATTTACAGCAACCATCACTCCTGTGCAGAGGTGGGTAGTAACGAGTTACATTTACTCCGTTACATTTACTTAAGTAACTTTTTGAATAAAATGTATTTCTGAGAGTAGTTTTTCTCTGCCATGCTTTTTACTTTTACTTGAGTACATTTATGAAGAAGAAACGCTACTCTTACTCCGTTACACTGGGCTGCACTCGACTCATTAAACTTTTTATTTACCACATTAGATATGCTTTGTTTTGCCGTAGAGATATCCCCAGCAGATCTACCACATGACTGTGTTTCACCAATCGGACAAGCAACAATAATCACGTGACTCCGGTTCACCAGACGTCGCCCTTTAACTTTAAATGGGAATTAAACAGAAAATACAATGAAGCATTTATAAAGAAAATTAAAAATTAAAAGGTGGTGAAACATTTAAAAGAAAAACCTTAAAGATTTAATCGAAAAATTAAACATTGGGAAAGAAAAGGAAATTTTTCAAACATGCTGATAAACCATTTGAAAAAAACCCAAACATTAAAAAGACAAAACATTTCAAAATCAAATCAGACATTAGAAAAGAATAAAAGGTGAGAAAAGAGCAAAACTAAACATTTAAGAAGAATCAAACTGAAGACAAAACATTTGAAAAGACACCAGTTAGACTTTAGAAGATCAAATTAAACAGAAGAGACGATAAAACGATCAAAAAGAGCAAAAAAGAATAAAGGCCTTAAAGTGTATTCTAGTCTGAAATGAAAACATCAAGTTGTTTCTTCAATCATTTCCTCTTTGTATGTTCTTGGTATCATTGTGGACAGATTTACTAAGAACTCATTTCAGAAAACTGCTTTCCAGATAAAGTCTACTAGTAGTTGAAGGCATCGATCAAACTAATGTTACCTTCTGATCTCCACAAACTTTACTGTTCAGTGAAGAGAATCAAAGTTTGTTCAGGATTTCTAAAGAACCCACAGGTGAAGGTCTGAGAAGAACTCAGATGGATGGTCTAAATGTGAAATCAAGACTCATGGTCACAAGTTTTAAGGCTTCTGTTAACCACAAAGTTCAAACTAACAGAGAAAGACTGAGAAACTTTTAAAACTTCAGCCCTCAGACTGTCTAAAGGTTCAAACTAAAAGAGGACTACTCAGGAACTCAGAAGATATCAGTCCTTGGACTGTCTGAAAGTTAAATCTAACAGAGATCTACTGTGGGACTTAGAAAAGTCCCACAGTAGAGTCCTTAGGAGCAGGTCCTGAGGACTCAGGAGGTCTGGAGGTTTTGGAAAGTCTTGGAACTGAGGGTTCAACCCTCCAGCACAAAGACTGAAGTTCAACCTCTTGAGAAAAACGGTCTAGATGAGACTCAAGTTTAAAAAAAACCTCAAAAACGACAAAAATAGATGATAAATGCGCAAAAAAAAGAAGACAAAGTATATGAGTGAGCAGTTCAGGGGGATAAGAAGAGAGACTACCAAGTGGAAGGTAGTAGGATTGAGTTCCACCACAGGTATTTTTCTTTCTTTGTCTAAGTTTTTCAAAAGATTTAAGGAAGGTCTGGTCTTGAACCAGCCACCTGCAGCTCTACAGGCAAACCCTTAACTCACTGAGCTACAGAACAGTTAAAAAGAAGGGATTTCGTCGTCACTTTGTCATCGTAGTTTCTGTTCCTAATAAAGTGACCACATGGGCGGAGCCAAGGCGGAGTCTGGGTGGAGTCAGGGCAGAGAGTAGGAGGGGAGGTGGGTAGCGGCCTCTCCCTTCAACTCCCCCACCTCCCGCCACACCTTCCCCCGCCCCTCGAGTTCCTCAAGTCTGGACTGGTTTTCCCGAGTTTCTGGAGTTTCCACCAGGTCGGAGGCAGAACAAGTTGTCATGAAGAGGTGTTGAAGTTGGTGAGGATGGAGTGACTTTTGACAGCAACTAGAAGGAAGACGACTAGAAGAGCAGGTCTTTAACCAGCATCCCTAAAATCCATGGAGTCGGCTTCAGAGAAATGAAGGGAGGTCAACTTTTATGAACCTCCATCCAGATGTTCAACTTGATATCTTTACTTTGAGATTTTTAGCACCACAAACCTTTAGTATCACACTTTATTATCATTTATTAGGACTTTAACGGAATCCACCAGCAGATTTAGTTTTTGTTGACAAACTTTATTCTTGTCGTTGTGGGACTGCAGTATTTAAAACTGTTCCTTCTATTTGACCTCATGTTTATTAGTTTTAGTGGAGAAAGTTATTTTAATTGTCAATTAGTCTCTTAAAAACCAAATAATAAATTGGATTAGTCAAGAGGTTTAAATTTCTTACTTTGTCATATTTTAAATATGACAAAAATATAAAAATAAAGCGTCTTGATACAATTTGAGCTGTAATTATATAAAAAAAATTGAATTTAAATTGTATGTATCTTGTAATGTTGGAGGAATTCAGCCATATGTTGGAAAACACATTTTCTTTGTCCATTAATCTGTTGATTGTTTTCTCCAGTAATTTATTTCTTGTTTTGGTTTATAAAATGTGAAACTCAAATATATTCAGTTTGCTGTCATAAAAACCAAAAAGATTTACATTCATGATGCAGGACTCAAATTTTCACTTTTTATCTTAGTTTAGTCAGAAAGATAGTTGATAATGTGTGAACTGTTGCAGCTTGTGAGCCGTAAAAGGTTTTAATCTTCAAACATCATTAGCTTGATGCTACATTTAGCTGCTAATCAGGACTGGTCAGCGAGCTCAGTTAGCATCGCTAATTCACATTAAAGTTAATATTCACTGGATGCTAACTCTCTTCTCTGGTCAACACAAACAAATAAACTCCACCAACTCCTGGGGTTCACTGCTCACATTATATCTGACTCTGAAGTTGAACATAAAGTTCATTAAAACCGGCATCGATCAATAAATGATCATTTATTATTTTATTAGTCCTTCAGTGTCTGTTGGTCCAATCAGCCGAAGGACTGAATTACTGAACTGAAAACTAATTAAAACAAGACAACGGACAGTAAAACTGTCTGTGGAAAATGTACTGCTGCTCCACCGATAAATACCAACAAACTAAAACAAACTGAAGTGTTGCTTTTCGAGATTTTTTAAATAAATAACAAATATGAGGCTTTTATTTTTCTGGAAGTAAAAGGAAAAGTTGCTTATCTGTAGTTTTGCTAACTTAACTTAAACTGCACTTTCACCATGTTCTGAGTTTTTTTTCATATTAAAATAGCTGCTCTTCCTTTGTGTATTTGGCCGTTTCTTATGTTGCTGCTGTTTCATTGCAATTATATTTTAAAAACATCACTTTAAATACAGATAATGAAAAGAAAAAAACAGCTCTGAAATACTCAATGAACTGATGCGTCATGTTAAACTGAATAAGAATTCTTAATAATATAAAATGTAACTGACTGAGCTGTATTAATTAAATTCAGATATTTTAAATTGAAAGAAACACAACATTGACTGAAAGATTTCAGTCAATTAAACCTTGAATTCGTTTATCTAAGAAAACCATCCTTTAATGTCTTACCTTAAAATGGCCTGCATTTTTAAAAAATATATAGGTGCAAAGTAAAAGTTTCACACTAAAGATGAACCACTGATGAACCTTTAATGGCATTTACTCAATTATTATAAGGAAACAGAAATCCATCCATCCATTCTCTATATACCGCTTTATCCTCACTAGGATGGCTGGAGCCTATCCCAGCTGACTTGGGCGAAGGCAGGGGACACCCTGAACAGGCAAACTCCATGCAGAAAGATCCCGGGCTCAGGCTGGGACTCAAACCAGGGACCTTCTTGCTGCAAGGCGAAAGTGCTAACCACTACTCCACTGTGCAGCCCAAAACACAAATCCATTTCTAATATTTCTATCAAATATGTTTATGTCTACAAGATATACTGGACATCAATAAAAATGTCTGCATAGTGAAATATATGAAGTCCATCTGTATTTATACATCATATTGATGTTTAAATAATGGGAACTGCAGCCCACGTTCAGTCAAGTTAGCAGAATTACGGATAAACAATGTTTCCAGGTTTCTCTACAAAATAAAAGCCGTGATTTGTTTTATGGAAAAATTACATGATTTCAAAAATGTGACTTTGAAAATGTAAATCAAACTGTAATAAGCGGTAGCTAGCTGCTCCACTTGCTCTGAATATTTTTGTTCTTGTCTCTGTCAAGCCATAACAAAAAAATTAATCCATATTCTGGCTACATTACAGACAACAGCATCTATGGAGTGACTGGAAGTTAGCCGAGCTAGCGGAATGCTAATGAGGTCTGCTCTGGCATGGATTGTTACCGTCACACATGTAGCTTTAAAAATAAATCTTCTACAAGACACAGAGCTGTAGCTCCGTTTCAGTGTGAGTTCTAATGTTTCTCTGTGTGATTGTGTCTGACTTCCTGTAATAAAATCCTCCTGTTTACTGGGAGCTGCAGCCACAGATATATATCTATCTACTGATTCATATCAATGCACGCTAGTCTGGTCCGATGCAGTCTTGATGATGACGTTTCACGAGTACGTGAGAACACAAGTACAGACAGTTCCGTACTGAGAAACGGCCACAGTCTTCTTACCCCAAAGGTACAAAACTGCTCGTCTCTCTCCTCCTGCATTAGGAAACGTCTTCAAAGCTTCTTCAAATCCAAACAAAATACAATGAAAAGATCAAACTAACGTCATTGGTGCAGTAAGGTGCAGTTGGACAACGGAGTATCAGTAATGTAAATTTCCAACAAAAATTTTGGGGGAGCGCACGGGGTGGCCAATCAGATCACAGGGAGGACCCCCCCCGTGCCCCCACAGAAGATCTGCCACTGCCTGGGCAGCTACACAGGCTTTCAAACACAGGTGGTCACTCAGAGACAGCCAGCCTGACAGCATTCACATACAGTCTATGTCATAGACTCTATGAACATGCAGTGTATCTTGTCACTGGAAGTAGTTTGCACTGTTCAAACATAAAAACGTTACCTTACTACAGGTATTTGTTTCAAAAGCTTTATGTTGGGAAAAAGTGAGATTTGGAAATTTGTGTTTTTTGTGCCTTAACCTGTTATTTTGTAAAGATGTTATTTATTTTTACTATTTATTTTTATTATTTAGAAATATCAGAATTTGCATATAATTTTACAGTTTTGTCTCTCTGATCACACCACTTCTAAAAAATAAATCGGACATTACAATCAAACACTTACTCAGTACTTTCAGTACTTGAGTAGTCTTTTCACCAAATACTTTTTTACTCTTACTTGAATAATTTTTTGGATGACTACTTTTTACTTCTACTTGAGTGATATTATTTTCAAGTAACGTTACTCTTACTTAAGTACAAATTTTGGCTACTCTGCCCACCTCTGCTCCTGTGTTCTAATGCTACATTGTGTTAGCTAATGGTGTTGAAAGGCTAATTGATGATTAGAAAACCCTTGTGTAGTGATGTTAGCACATGAATAAAAGTGTGAGTTTTCATGGAAAACATGACACTGTCTCTGTGACCTCAATTTTTTAAACTATAGTGTATAATTAAAAATGATGCCAAGCCTCGTAAAAACAGAGAAAACTAAAAAGTCAGGAAGAATCAAACATTCATAAATGTAACTAAACCAGACTCCAAAATTGGATTTTTTTAAATATGAGGATGAGAAAAGTGTACTTCAGACAAACGTCATGTAACAAGTACTGTGATTTAAAATACAAACTATGGTTTGGCATTAATGAGGCCATACAGGTGAATACGACAAATTAAAAGCAAAATCCCCAAGAAAATTAATAATAATAATAATAATAATAATAATAAGTGATTTTAAATGCATAGGAGGCTTCATAAAGGTAACACATATCACTGCTTTAGTCACCTGAAATGAATTAATATGAAAATATTTATTAAACAACCTTTAAAGCAGTTTGTCCTAAAGTCAGATTAAAGTCAATACATGAAATGAAAGGTCCACTTTAGAATACAGACCTTCTCAGACTTCATTCATTTCGGTAATCTCATGCCTGTTTTAACTTTAATCATGTTCAGCAGCAGGCTGTCCAGAAGTACGTCTGGAGAGCAGCAGCAGGTTTAGCAGGTGGCCTCCTTTAACCTGCCCTACATTCCCCCACAGAGGACAGGTTTGGTTGCCTCTCTGGGACATCTGGCTCCTGCTGATCACCTCACAACCGTCACACACTCACACACGGCGGTTGCATTTTGCACAACAAAAATGACCGGACAAACTGTGAAAGACCTGTTTCAGTTTCTCTACTTCTGCTTTATTTATTTGTGTATGTGCTAATGGCACTGTCTGACACGTAGTCGAGTATTTCTAGAGATGTTGATCATTGACTGTATGAGTCAATGCTACTTCTGTATGCTGCTGCGATGAATCCCGTTAAAGATGTTTTCTTTCTGTAATAGTCCCAAGCAGCCCCATGAGGCTGTAATACTCAGAGACACCAACAACAACTTTTCTATTGTTTTTAGTGAAATACAAAAAACATTTTGGCCATAAGGTGGCACCAGAGGGGGCACAGGTTGGTACTGAAACACTGAATTCAGCATCCACACATCACGTTGTATATATGCACTTAAGTATGTTTCTTGTGCATTTCCAGTTTGCACAAAAAATAAAAATAAAATATCTGAGCAGAAATACCATTATAAAGGTTATCAGCAAAAAAAATTTTACATTTCCAGAGGTGGAAAAATTAGTTTATTAATGAAAACAAAATGCAAAATCAAAATTACCAAAATAAATTGCATGAAGCAGGTGAACACAGTGCTGAAACCCAGTTACATCCGTATTGTCACGTTTTCACTTTAAATGGCGTTTTTAAATAGAAATGATCTCCATCCAGACCAGTACTTTGGCACAGTTTCAGAAATATTCTCTGTGCGTACAAAACAAAACATTACAAAGGAAGAACAGCAGGGGTGAATGGTAACACCAGACATTACCTTAAAGGTTGTCCAGCAATAACAGTGAACTGAAGACAAATTTAAGGATTTTTAAGCTTCCATATCAAAATCACAAACGGTATATTTACCCCCAAAATGGCACAATTTTACTAGAGGATTCTAGTTGAAATTGATTGATTTACTGACCTGTGTCACCACTAAAACCAATGTCAAAAAAAAATAAATCCAAAGTAGCTTTGTAGTAAAATGAATGCAGTTAAAGTACAATAAAAAAGGACCTCCAGTGGAAACACAGATTGTGTTTTCACCTGTCCAGGATGTCCCCTGCCCTCACCTCGAGTCAATTGGGATAGTTTCTAAAACCTTTGACCAGCAGTGTTTATGCATACATACACTAAAGATACTCATTTCCATTTAAAGTGCCACGGCAGAAAGAAAGAAAATTGTTCTTTTTTTATTGATTTTCCATGTGAGACAAAACAAAGCCAACATGATGAACACACAGCTTTTAAAGTGGATAAACAAACACACTGATGCAGGCAGTTAATAAATGGCTGTGGTGGTGAAGCAGTAAAATTATAAATATGGATTCTGAACATAGTTTTCTGACTTACACTGAGTGAGGGACAATCATTAAAACATTTAAACAACAATGTGAAGAGATACTAGCTTAACTCTCTGGACATTTTGTAGAAGTGTGCTGAATCCCATTAAAGACTGGTCAAATCAGGCCAATTTTATGAACCCAAAAAGAGTTTCAAATTTGCTTTAAGGGGCTTTACAATCTGTACAGCACGAGCTCACTACACTTTGTTTCCTTTCATTGGAAACAAATGAAGAAAATGCCTCCGTGTTACTCTGAGGTCTAATGTTTAGTTCATCTTCAATACTATAAATGCATTTTGTATGAAATGTTGCTGCCTTCATGCTAATTACTGACCACGTCTGTCTGAAGCGACTCACTGAAGATACCAGCAGATCCATGTTATTTTCTCACAACTTTGCTATACAGTGCAGATGGATCCTCCACAGCTGCTTGATTTCTTGGTCTGTGAAGGAAACAATAGATTTAGAAACATTTTGTTGATAAATAGAATAGAATAGAATAGAATAGAATAGAATAGAATAGAATAGAATAGAATAGAATAGAAAGCCTTTAGGCCTGGGATCTTTCTGCATGGAGTTTTCATGTTCTCCCTGTGCATGCGTGGGTTTCCTCCGGGTACTCCGGCTTCCTCCCACAGTCCAAAAATATGCTGAGGTTAATTGAGTACTCTAGATTGCCTGTGGGTGTGAATGTGAGTGTGATTGTTCGTCTGTATGTGTGGCCCTGCGTCAGACTGGTGACCTGTCCAGGGTGTCCCCTGCCTTCGTCCGAGTCAGCTGGGATAGGCTCCAGCACCCCCCACGACCCTAGTGAGGATAAAGCGGTGTATAGAGAATGGATGGATGGAGAATAGAAAGCCTTTATTGTCATTGTATAACGAGTATACAATGAAATTGGGAGCGCTGCTCCATTTGGTGCTTGGAAAAGTATATACAGTAAAAATACAAAAGAATAAGAATAAAGAATAAAGAATAATAAAATACAATAAAATACAATAATATACAATGTGAAAGAACAGCAATTATAGAAAAACAAGAGCTTTAAATAGCACAAAGTGATAAAGTGACTTTACAGAGATTCATTGTGAAATGAATATTGCACAAGACTGCATGTGTAGTGTGTGTTCCCAGTGATGTTATCGTTATTGTGTTCATGTTTTCTTGTTGTTCAGAGCACTGATGGCTCTGGGGAAGAAACTGTCCCTGAGTCTATTTGTTCTTGTTTTATGTGCTCTGTAGCGCTGACCAGAGGGCAGAAGGTTGAACAGATTGGGACTGGGGTGGGACTGGGGTAAACTGGTAAAATATACAACATACACTACAGTTCAAGTGTTTGGGGTCACCCAGACAATTTCATGTTTTCCATGAAAACTCACACTTTCATTCATGTGCTAACATAACTGCACAAGGGTTTTCTAATCATCAGTTATCCTTTCAACACCATTAGCTAACACAATGTAGCATTAGAACACAGGAGTGATGGTTGCTGGAAATGTTCCTCTGCACCTCTATGTGAATATTCCATGAAAAAAATCAAGCTAGAATAGTCATTTACCACATTAACAATGTCTAGACTGGATTTCTGAATAATTTAATCATTTAAAAAAATGTTTTTCCTTCAAAAATAAGGACTTTTCAGGCACTCACATAGTGTACATCCCATAAACAGGGGCTGTTGTCCCTAAAGCAGCTCACGGCCCTTTGCTGCAGGTCTTCACCCTACTTTCCTGATCTGCTTCTCTACTAACCTGTCCAATAAAACCAATGAAAGGCCAAAAGAATAAATAATAACAATATTTATAAGTGATCCTAAACTTTTGAACAGTAGTATATAACCTATAAACAAAACTGAAAAAAGAAAGAAAAAAATAGCATCAAAAACTTGATTGGAAAAGTATAATTTTTTCACCAATAAAAACTATCCCATGTGAAGAGCAGCTCACCTTGTAGATCTGTTGGGTTTGGTCGTTGAGTACACCACAGACTCCTCCTGGTATCGGTCCATCTGACCTGGGCTGAAGTTGGAGTAGACAGCATCTGGCTGGTTTGCAGTGAATTGCACACTGGCATACTGGATTTCATCCATCTGCCGGCCACATGAACAAGACTATGTTATGAATGTGTAGCAGGAGCTGGATAAACAGAACTCCAGTGTGACTAAAGGTAGTAAATATGATTTGTAGAGCTCAGTAGAATCAATGATTGCTCAGTAAAAGAGGTGCAGGGTCATTTGCAGAACAAAGAACTGAGGCTTGATAATCTGTTGCTGCAGAACCTCCATCTTAAACCAGAGATGTTAGAACAGATCAGCAGGTGCACATGAGAACTTGGAATTGTTTAAGGAACACCGTAAACCTGAAATTTACTGCAATCAGACACCGAGTTTTCCGATTCCAGTAAAATAAAACTGACTGAACCTGAGCTCTTAACTCCAAAACACATATAAAGAACACTTTCTTCCTGACAAGTATGTGTTCCAAAGAAGGAACTTGTTCTTGTTACCTAACTGGTGTGAACATTGCTAAAGTTACACAAGCTTCCTTCCTCTTACAATAAACTCGATGAATAGTTATAGAAGTAGATTTAGAGTAAATCATCTGTAACATCTACTGCATGTCTCCAACTCCATGCATCTTTGCTAAACTGAGACTTTAAAAGCAACATTTACACTTACAGAGTTTACAGAAAATGTAATGCATCTCTGGTGGATGGACATTTAACCTGATCTTCATTGTGTATTGACATGAGAACAGAAAAGTGTGAAGGAGTAGGATATGATTAACTTCAATGAACTAAACAGCTAAATCCAGGGTTATTGAACCTAAGAACAGCGTTTTTACAGATAACAGTTGAGTCTGAAGTCTGAACAGCACATTTTCACCTCACCTCTGTTCTACTGTCTGGTCCCTCTCCAGCCTGAGGTTGCTGTTTCACAGACCTGTGGCTTCTTCAAATAAAAGACAAACAAACAAATGAATGAGTGAAAAAATAGTCACACAGCAGACTTCACGTTATAGGTTCTTGTTTTCAAGCATATTTCAGTACACTGGTATTGAAATATGCCAGTGTATTACCACATCAGTTACTGGCAAATATGGACAAGAGGAAAAATTACAGTGACAGAAATCTTTCATGCGTATACACTCACTGACCACTTTATTAGGTACACTTTGCTGGTAAAAGGTTGGACCATCTTTTGCCTTCAGAACTGCCTTAATTCTTCGTTTCATACTTTGAACAAGGTGTTGGAAACATTCTTTAGAGATTTTGGTCCATATTGACATGATAGCATCACACAGTTGCTGCAGATTTGTTGGGTGCACATCCACTCATCCATTCATTCTCTATACACCGCTTTATCGTCTCTAGGGTCACGGGGGGTGCTGGAGCCTATTCCAGCTGACTCGGGCGAAGGCAGGGGACACCCTGGACAGGTCGCCAGTCTGTCACACGGCTACATATACAGACAAACAATCACTCTCACATTCACACCTACGGACAATTTAGAGTAATCAATTAACCTCAGCATATTTTTGGACTGTGGAGAAAGCCGGTGTGCCCGGAGAAAACCCACGCATGCACAGGGAGAACATACAAACTCCATGCAGAAAGATCCCAGGCCCAGACCAGGATTTGAACCGGGGATCTTCTTGCTGCAAGGCGAAAGTGCTAACCACTACTCCACTGTGCAGCCTGGGTGCACATCCATGGTGCCAATCTCCCGTTCCACCACATCCCAGAGGTTCTATTAGACTGAGATCTGGTGACTGTGAAATATCCCCCACACTGTTACACCAGCAGCAGCCTGAAGTGTTGATACAAGGCAGGATGGATCCATGCTTTCATGTTGTTTTCACCAAATTCTGATAATCTGAATGTTGCAGCTAAAACTGAGACTCATCAGACCAGGCAACATTTTTCCAATCTTCGACTGTCCAGTTTTGATGAGCCTGTATGAATTGTAGCCTCAGTTTCCTGTTCTTGGCTGATAGGAGAGGCACTTGGTGTGGGTCTTCTGCTGCTGTAGAACATCTTCTTCAAGGTTGGACGTGTTGTGGTTCAGAGATGGTATTCTGCATTCCTTGGTTGTAACCAGTGGTTATTTGAGTTACTATTCCTTTTCTATCATCTCCAACCAGTCTGCCCATTCTCCTCTGACCTCTCACATCAACAAAGCACTTTGGACCACACATCTCACTGGATGTTTTCTCTTTTTCAAACTGTTCTCTGTAAACCCTAGAGATGGTTGTGCGTGAAAATACCAGTAGATCACAGTTTGTGAAATACACAGACCAGCCCGTCTGGCACCAACAACCATGCAACGTTCAAAGTTGCTTAAATCCCCTTCCTTCCACATTCTGAGGGTTGAACTTTAGCAGGTTGTCTTGACCACGTCTACATCAATAAATGCATTGAGTGATTGGCTGATTAGCTATTTGTGTTAACAAGCCATTAAACAGGTCTAGTTAATAAAGTGGCCGGTGAGTGTATAGAAACAGATATTTCACAACATTTTTCGACCACATTGAGCTTACTAATAGCACAAAAGAAATAAGTGCAATTTTCTCCACAAAGGTTCAGAGGAAAAAATATTCCACCTAAAAGTCAAAATTTTCTTGAGCTTTCTTTGACATTCATGACCTCCAGTTAAAAATATTCGGATAGATTCTCACAAGCTTCTGACTTCTCTCTTTTTAAAATTTTAGCCTTCTCCTCATGTGCAAAGCCTCCAGCTCACTAATGCTCTCTAAATTTTCTATTGAAACTACAACAGAACAGACCTGCTTCCATGCTTTACTATTGCTTACAGGTCTTGCCACTTCAGGTGAGACGCACTGATGGATTTTTCACTGAATGGTCCTTAGATGTTTCCTTTAAGATCCATCCATCCATCCATCCATTTCCATAGACTGTATGTAAAGATGGACGTAGCATCTGGCTCCAAGAATGAAGCCCACCCGGAAGTGTCAAAAACTTGCAATATCACGTCGTCCGCTAGGGTTGGCTCCAAAAAGCTTTTTCTCCATGGACCCCAATTCATCACCGGAAAAAAATTAAATTTGATAGACTGATTTTCTACAGCTCAGGATTTTTTCCCCGTTTGTTTTCATGGTCAAAATGAGAGATAGGTGGCCGATCTTAAAATAAATCAATACTGAATTTTAAATAAATTGTTAAAGTTGGCGGAGCCAGGGGGCGTGGCTATACTTGATAGACAGTCTTGTCTGGAATGACTGACAGATCCTTTAGGGCGAGGCTTTCAGCAGGCTTATTCCGTGGAACTTGGCTTTCATCCACATTTAGATTAAGTTGTCCTCTAATTATTATTTTCCACAGGTTTCCAGTTTGTTGACTTGTTATTATTAGTTGTCGTTCACTGTAGCCATGGCTTGTTCCTCCGTTAATTGCACTAACAGACCCTCAAAGGGTTCCGTTGTCCAGTTTTTCCGGTAAGTAAATGTTTGCATTTCATATGCAATTTTTCCATTAAATATGATGTGTACAGTGTACCCCAAAAATCGGTCTTTTTTCTGAGGTTTCGTGGCCTAAAAAAGAAACATTCGGCATCGATGCACCTTGCTAATTACGCTAGCCATCCGCCGAGTGCTAGCTTTAGCCGACGTCTCATCTCAGTTAGCTATCCCATTCTGTTGTATGTAATAGCTGACGCCGCAACGCTTGCTATGCAAACTGCGGCAGCTGACTCTCGCCCGTGTGTTTTAGTTCGACCCTGATACATGCGGCAGAAGTGTAATGTGTTCATGTAATTCACAGCATTACTGTAAGCTAATGAAACCGTGAGGAGGACCCCCTTATAGCTCCACGTCGGTAACGTCTAAATTCTTTCAGTGTGGTTGACATGATAATGTCAGGTTTCTACATTGTCAGTAGTTGATGCGTGTTACTCTCACACATTTAAATTATTGTGACATTCTAGCTATAGCCCTGTCTGCATGTGTGGATAGTGATATTTATTAAAATCATCATGTACTCGTTAGATGTCCATGATCATGATGCCACCCTTTTTCAGTTTATTTTCAAGTGCCATAATTTGGTGGGCGTGAAGTATAATGTTTCTGTCAGAATAACAAAAATACAACACAATCTGATAAGCAGGGGAAAAAAACTTTGATTTTTATCACAACCTAATTTCTGATGGTTTCTGTATTCTCCAATAGGGCAAGAGGGAACTGAAGGACACTACTGTGCCCACCACTTTCAGCTTTCCTTCTCACGTCCTCAAAAGCAAAGCACCTGCTAGGACCACAAGGACCAAGAAGGTAAGTATGGCTGTGGAGGTACGTAAGTGACAGTTCAGGTTCCGCTCCTAGTCATATTGTTCAACCACATGGTGGTGATAGCATCACTGAGTGTACTGTAAGCAGACCCTCAGAAACTGCTGGGCTTGATCATAACTATCAGCAGCAATTGCCTGTGTGTTCTGATCACAGCTACACTGTTTCTGAGTCTCCTAGAACACTCAAACGTAAAGCAGACATACTACAGGATCGGCTAGTTGCGGCTCACAAAAAACTGAAGTTGAAGAGTCAGCGGACTAGGAGAATGAAATCCAAACTCTTGTCTTTGAAAGAACTGACAACTGTTCTTCTGAAAGAAATGCTGATCTCAAATGAATGTGCTGCTCTTTTGGATTCAATAAATGATGTTCCGAGACACATTCTGATTAGAATTCAAAAACAAAAACAAACAGCAGCATTTTCTGAAGAACTGAAACAGTTTGCGACTACACTGCACTTCTACTCTCCTAAAGCATATGATTTTGTCAGAGAGAAGTTCAATTTTGCTTTGCCGCATTCTCAAACAATACGTAGATGGTACAGCAGCATTTCAGCAGATCCTGGATTTACCGTTGCATCATTCATGGTTCTGAAAAGTCATGTCTCTGAAAGAAGGAAAGAGGGAAAGGAAGTCATCTGCTCATTGATGATGGATGAAATGTACATTCACCAGCAAATTGAATTTGGAGGGGATCAAATTCATGGCTACGTTGACATCGGTGCTGGTGAAATAGAAAACACTGTAGCCACACAAGCATTAGTTCTAATGGTTGTAGCCATCAATGAGTCCTGGAAGCTCCCCATTGCCTACTTCCTCATCAGTAGCTTGACTGGAACAGAGCGAGCCAACATAGTCCGGGAGAGCCTCCGACGGCTTCATGTTATTGGAGTTCAGGTTGTCTCGTTAACATGTGATGGACCCTCGCAAAATTTTGCAATGATTGAAGAGCTTGGTGCAAAAATTGGCATCACAAACATGAAACCTCATTTTCTCCACCCAGAGGATCAAACAAAAAAGTGCATGTGCTCTTGGATCCATGTCACATGTTGAAATTAGTTAGAAATGCATTTTCAGCAGCTGAGGTGTTAGAGAGAGAAGATGGCAACAAATCAGATGGCAGTATATTGAAGAGCTGCATAAACTACAAGAAAAGGAAGGTCTGCAGCTTGGCAACAAGCTGAAAATGGCACACATTATGTGGCGACAGAAAAAAAATGAAAGTCCATCTTGCAGCCCAACTGTTTAGCAGTAGTGTGGCTGATGCCCTGGAGTACTGTGAGCAAGAACTCGGTAAACCACAGTTTAGAGAATGCGGGGCTACAGTTCAGTTCTTGCGAACAATTGACGCAGCTTTTGATGTCCTTAATAGCCGCAACCCACTTGGGAAAGGACTCAAAGCACCAATCAAACCTTCAACAAAGGATCGTGCTAGGGCTATTTTGGAATGAGCAGAGTCTTGTCTCCGTGGGCTGAAGGTTAAAAATAATGACAACAATTTTGTTCACATGCACGCCACTCAGAAGAAGACACCTATTCTCGGCTTCATTGCCTGTGGTAGAAGTGTGCTCAACATCTATGAAGATCTTGTGGAGAGTCCCAGTGCACCATGCAGATACCTTCTGACGTACAAGCTGAGTCAAGACCACCTGGAGTTATTGTTCTTGGCAATCAGAGCGCGTGGTGGTTTTAACAACAACCCCAATGCAAGGCAGTTCCGTGGGGCCTACAAGCGCCTGCTTGTTAGGCACCAAGTGAAGACGGGGACAGGTACAGTACCTTCTTCGTGACAAAACAGAAATCCTGGATTCAACACCAGCAAATGTCAGTATTGCACGCAGGGTGGATGTGCAGCCTGTAGAAGTGCTTTTACCTGAAGAAGACTTCATTGCTGACCTCCCAGATGCAGATGATCTCTCAGAGTATAAGGAGGCAGCCATCAGCTATATTACAGGCTTCATAGTGAAAAAAATGAAGCAGAAGGTTACCTGTATGCCTTGCTCACAGGCACTAACATCAGATGACTGGGACTCCACACATTCTTTTCTGGTATTAAAGAGCAGAGGGGGCCTGCAAAGCCCATCTCCCGGCATTCTTGCCGTTTGTCAGGCCACTGAGAAACGCTTTCAGAGGTTGTTAAAAACCAATGGGGGGAAAGCTCCACAAAGACGAGGAACAACATTGGCAATTGTCACTCAGGTCCTAGTGGATTGTTTGGAAAAAAAAACCTTTTCCCAAATTTACACAGCCACATGTTTGATATGTGTGCTGAATCCAACCATGTTCATATTTTTGTGAAAATGGCCTGGTACTGTAAAATTCAAATGAATTATTTGGCAAGAAGGCAGACAGAAAAAAATCAAAGAAGGCAAGCTTGTACGCAGGCAACTCACCAAATTAATTCATTTCTATGGTGATTAATAAGAGAGTGCATTGTTCTTCCTGTTTTTATGTACTTATATATGTATATTCATGTATAGTATGTGTGTGTATACATGTCTGTATAGCGAAGATATAGTTGTTTGTCTGTAACAATGTGTGCTTTTGACTTGTGTGCGTCTAAATCCCGTTGTGTGTTGTCTTTTGTGGGTATGCACGCTCTTATTTTCAGCATGATATCAGAGCTGCATCTCGGCAAGCCAGAAACCCCCCACTGAGCCTCTGTTGAAATATATTCTTAGAGCCTGCATGAAAGGGGCCTAAGTACTAAGTATTTCAGCACTAAAGCCGGAAACTTGCCACCCCGTCTGATGTTCACATTCATTCCACACTCAACTGTTGAATATATTTGAGGATGATTAGGGTAAATTCTGACCTGTACTGCACACCACCTACTTAGAGCCTGCATACACGGGGCCTAAGTATCAGATGCTTTACACATGCCATAAACAAATGGTTCAATACTTCTTGGAGTCCGCATGAAAGGGGCACAAGAGTTTATTGAACAATTTGTGGTATATGAAAGTAATGTCACCTCCATATGTCAAAGTTTTTGTATATAGTCTCATTTGCTATTTAATAGTTTTTGAATATGCTTGAAGTAAACAAAAAAATAAAGTTGTAAAAACACCAAGAAAAGTTTCAAAATGTTCATTCCCTTTACACAAAACTTTATTCCATAGCCTCTGTTGTCTGTTTTAAAGACAAATAGTTCAGACATGTGAATAGTGTTGTAGAAATATTTGACAGTAAGTTGTTAAAAAATGTATTGCATGTTGTATTTTTATTATACAATTATGTTTTTTTGTATTTATTATCTTATGCATATAATCCTTTATTATAATTTTATATTATTTTTTTAAGGTGGTGAGTGTTGTTTGATGTGTGTCTATCGTGCCTGGTGTGTGGTGTTTTGTTTTTTTTCTTTATCCATTTTTTGTCCAGTCTTGTGTTCCCACTCTTGGCCTGCACCTTGCCGTGGTGAGTGGGCTTCAAACTAAGACAGGCTTTGACTAATAATAATAATAATGGATTAGCTTTATATAGCGCTTTTTTGGTCACTCAAAGCGCTTCACAATGGACCCATTATTCATTCACTCACACATTCTCACTCTGGTGGTGGTAAGCTACATTTGTAGCCACAGCTGTGCTGGGGCAGACTGACGGAAGCGTGGCTGCCAATCCGCGCCTACGGCCCCTCCAACCACCAACATTCACACACCAGTGTGAGAGCAACACTGGAGGCAAGGTGGGTAAAGTGTCTTGCCCAAGGACACAACAGCACATGACTAGGCAAGAGCGGGAATTGAACAACCGACCCTTCAATCATTGGACGACCCACTCTACCACCTGAGCCACAGCCACCCCAAACTATTTGCAACGTGCATAACCTAATTTTGTGTATTTTTAAATGAGATTTCCTACATGTTCTATGGTCATTACAGCTGTGATATGAAAACTACAACACTTGGACTGTCCTGTAGCCAGCTGTCCTGCATGAAGCATCAGGTTCCCTGCTGGAGCATCACTATGTAAGAGCTGTACTTAGCTTTTATTACATTATTGTACCTCTGTTCATGTACCTAATATGCCAATATCTGCACTGTGCAAAAAGTATTGTTACACAGTGTGCTCAGTACCATGTTATCAGAAAAAGTATCAGAACAAAATTCTTACTGATAAAAACCGCCTGCATACAGGAAAGATTTGTCCCAATTCATTATTTTCAGTCACTTCTTCCCACTCTTTTTTCCCCACTCACTTATTTCTGTTCTGGCTCAATTCCTCACAGTGATCGTTACATCTTAACTAAAGTGTTTGTCTTCTGCTGTGATTCCAAAGGTCTCCACACTGGAGAGAAATGAGTGGTGCCAACAGAAGGAAAACTTCATCTGGTTGTGAATAAGAAGGCTGAATGGGAAACATCCTGAGCTAACCATTCCCAGTTCAGCTTCCTCTGCTGGAAGGACAGACTAACTCTTTCCTCATTTTATTATGTTCTTAGTATTCATTGAATCTGTTTCTTACCTTTTATCTCATTACCATCAACAGGTGTATGGATGTACAACAGATGCCCCCATTTTTTTAAAGAAATATGTATTAAGCATACAAACTATTAAAAGTGTCTCAAACTAGTAATAAAGGCTCTTCCATGACCTTTTGTTTTTTGTTTGATAGACTTCAGAAATTGTATTTATAACTTGTACATTAGTTTTATTCAGAACAAATATGGTATTTGAAAAATAACCTTTAGAAACTAATGATTATCGTTTTTGCTTTGAAAACTTAACTACAAAACAATCTTGCTTGCTTTTTACAAGTTTACCATATACCACATAATAAATCTAACAGAAATCTTTATAGAAGGTTTTGCAGTCTAATTAAGACAGATAAGTATTCCATGATAAAAGCACAAACTATAAATTAACATCTGTCTTTCATCTGTGCTTCTGATGACTGAACATCCATATATCTTTGTAATTAAATGGCAAATTCTGGAAAAACATCAATGTGATCTTGTGTAATTACAATACTGTACATGGTGCTATTGTTAAAGTGTATACACAATATGCACCATTAAAACCATCAACACATTAATGATATGAACTTCTGAAATACTTTTATTGCACATTGAATTAAAAAGAGGTAGTACAGCTACATAACTTTTAAACTACAAAAAAACAATAAAAACGTGAACTTTAAACTATTTACAAGTTGTCACAGCTACATCTTGTTTGGGCAGAGATATTGGAAGACCATGGGGTGGGAAGAGAGGAGGTGGAATGATGAGAGGATGTAGGGAGTTAGAGCACATCTGGTGAGACTGAACAGTGTTATGGCCACATGTGCAATATAACCAGAAAAATAACATTAAAAAACAACACTCATTTGTAAGGAAAGACACTGTGGGCTATGTCTGGAGCAAATAAAAAAAACCCATTAAGTCTCAAGTTTAATGTTGCTGAATTTGGGCCTTAATGGACTCTGTAAAACTGTTGAACAATAGTTCATTTCCCCTAGTGATGAAATGAACTCCATCGTGCAAAAATAGCCCAGGAGTGTCAGACCTTATGGCACGGTGATGTATGAAATGGCCATTTAAACTTTGAACATATGTAGCCATAACACTGTTCACAAACTTTAGTGCTTTATCGATTTTTCCTGGATTGGCACCAGCCTTCCACCTACATCTCTGCGTGATGCCAGAGAAGATGATGCTCATCCCTGGATACTGTAAGTGGAGGTGGTGCAGGTCCTCTTTCATTGCATCAATAAGCTTCACACTCGAGATGTTCCTGAGATCATTGCCTCCACAGTGGATGAGGAGGACATCTGGTACAGCTCTTCCCCGTAGTGACTGATCGAAAAAAGGATGGACGCCTCTCCACCTCAGGCCACCCCAGCCGAACCAGTGGATGAGGACTCCATCAATCCCGAGGTTGCTCCCCATGGTCTCTGCAGCCCTCTCCGCTCCACGCTGGTTTATGCAGTCTATGCGTCGTACATAACTGTCCCCAATTATCCAGACCATGGCTAGATGGGAAAAGTGTACTGGTAAGAAATATTGCAGATTATAAGCAAAAATGAAAAGAAAGCACTATTATTGGATGAATTCAGCAGAGTTATGTGACAGTATAGTCTTGTCACAGTTCAGCTGCAGAAAATATTTTGCAGTACTGTTTAGCATTAAATCTTAATGGAAAAATATCACTCTTGTGGGTCTGTGTGGGTGCACATGCCATTGTAGGTTTGTGGTTGGAGGATGATAGAAGATAGAAGATAGATGATAGATGATAGATGATAGATGATAGATAGATAGATAGATAGATAACGTTAACATACTTTAAATAGCTAATTTATATCTGGTGAACATGAACGAAAGGCACGTACAGACTGTAACAGTTAAAAAAAGTTATCACATTATGGAGCCGTGATCCCAAGTAACAGCTAATAGTTAGCTAATTATATCAGCATTGACAAACCCCATTTATCACTGCTTATACTCACTAAGCTCGCTAATACTACTTTACAGTAGCACAAAAAATAAAATTAAAACCATATACAGTCTATGATTAAAACTCAGTTTTGGATTATGATTCACTAAAAGTGGTTATGCAGTTTTCTGATGACTTACAGTAGCTTCAGCTACAATACCGTAAGTTAATAATTTTACATATTTGCCAACATGTATGCACATTTTTGCAAGCACTTTGTGAGATTATTTCAACAGTAAACTTCAGTAAGTTCCTTTGACAACTAGTGATAAAGTTTACCTCAATTTGTGGAAGCCAACGTTGTTAGCGTAGGCTGAATTCCGAAAGCAGCAACAGAAGCCTCTGCGGTAAAATGTGGGTGGGATAAGAGTGTCTTCAGCTCTCAGTCTGGCCCGCCCATAGACTGGTCCTGGCCCTAGTTGCTCTCCGGTCCAGCCTGTTTGATGATGCTTTTTATGTCACTGGCTCCAAAAATCCAAAATGGCGACCAGGAAGTAGCAAAATCCGGGCTTCATTTTCTCGGCGTTGAAACCAATGGGTGACGTCACGGTTAGTTCACGCCTGTTCATTTCCTTCCACTTATCCGGGGCTGGGTCGCGGAGGCAGCAGGTGAAGCTGGTTGTTCCAGACGTCCCTCCCCCCAGCAACGCTTTCCAGCTCTTCCTGGGGGATCCCGAGGGTTCCCAGGCCAGACGAGATATATAATCCCTCCAGCGAGTTCTGGGTCTGCCCCGGGGTCTCCTCCCAGACGGACGTGCTCTGTAAACCTCCAAAGGAAGTCTCCCTGGAGGCATCCGAATTAGATGGCCAAACCACCTCAACTGGCTTCTTTCAATGCGAAGGAGAAGCGGCTCTACTCCAAGCTCCCGCCGGATGTCTGGCCTCCTCACCCTATCTCTCAGGCTGAGTCCAGCCACCCCACGGAGGAAGCTCATTTCGGCCGCTTGAATCCGCAATCTTTTCTTTCGGTCACTACCCAGAGCTCCTGACCATAGGTGAGGGTTGGAACCTAGCTGGACTGGTAAATTGAGAGCTTCGCTTTACGGCTCAGCTCCCTCTTCACCACGACAGTTCGGTACAACATCTGCATTACTGCTGACGCCGCACCAATCCGCCTGTCCATCTCTCGCTCCATTTTCCCATCACTCGTGAACAAGATCCCGAGATACTTAAACTCCTTCGCTTGGGGAAGCAACTCCCCCCCAACTCAGAGGGAGCAATGCACCAGTTTCCGGCAGAGAACCATGGCCTCGGACTTGGAGGTGCTGATCCGCATCCCTACCGCTTCACACTCGGCTGCAAACCACTCCAGTGCGTGCTGGAGATCACAGTCTGAGGACGCCAACAAAACCACATCATCTGCAAAAAGCAGAGATGCGATCCTGAGGCCCCCAAACTGGAAACCCTCCCCACCACGACTGCGCCATCAGACCCTGTCCATGAAAACCACAAACAGGATTGGAGACAAGGGACAGCCTTGGCGGAGTCCAACACCCACGGCAAACGTGTCTGATTTAGTGCCGAGTATGCGGACACAGCTCTCACTTTGGTCATACAGGGACTGAATGGCTCGTAGCAACGAGCCCGGTACCCCATATTCCCGTAGTACCCCCCCCCCCCCCCCCCCCCATAGTGCCCTTCGGGGGACACAGTCATAGGCCTTCTCCAGATCCACAAAACACATGTAGACTGGCAGGTCAAACTCCCATGACCCCCTCAGCAGCTCTGCAAGGGTAAAGAGCTGGTCCGCTGTTCCACGACCGGGACGGAATTCGCATTGCTCAAAAAAAAAAAAAAAAAAAAAAAAAAGGAATTCGCATTGCTCCTCCTGAATCCGAGGTTCGACTGTTGGTCAGAGCCTCCCTTCCAGCACCCGAGAGTAAACTTTCCCGGGGAGGCTGAGAAGTGTGATACCCCGGTAGTTGGCACACACTCTCCGGTCCCCCTTTTTGAAAATAGGGACCACCACCCCGGTCTGCCACTCCACTGGTACTGTACCCGAGGCCCACGCGACATTGTATAGACGTGTCAACCAAGACAGTTTCGGTCAGCCTTCCCCAAGCCTTCCGCCTGGCGCCTCTCACTTTGGGCAACTCCGGAGTAGGAGAGAGTCCAACTGTGATCCGGCACAAGGGGATGTGGCATTTTATTTGTGTTTTTCCTGATACCTTTATTTTTTGCTTTGCATGTATTTATGATTTATTGGGTTGCTGTGTGTTTTTGAGTTTATTTGCATGTGAAATTAGTAGTTGCCACCTACCTGTCGTTGCCATGACCACCCCAAATCACATGATGTTTTTCCCCAATCACTGAGTCCCGGGCAATCACTCTCAGCTGTGCGTGATTGGAGCCAGGGACAATAAAGCAGCTGAACGGGAGCAGCAGAGAGACGCTGACACCGAGGGAAGAGCAGCGGAGAGGCACCAAGGGCGCCAAGGGTGCCAGGAGCGCCAGGACGCGAAGATGCCGGGAGCAGCGGAGAGCAGCGAAGAGACGCCAAGTCAGATCGCAACCGGGCTAAAGGGGCTAAAGGAAAGGCACACGCACCAGAGACCGTGAGCCCGCAAGTGTTACGACGTGATTCACACGCAGCAGCAGGGAGAAGTCCCTGCCTGTCGTGTAAGTACCGGGAGAGAGAAAGTAGTAGCACTTGGCGAACATGAGCTAAGCTAACACTGTTGTTGTACGAGAACGCATACTGCCGCTTGTTGTGTCTACGTAAGGGTTCCCAGTGTGCCAGAGGAGCGGCCAGCCGGGTGGAATTCCGAGACGAGTGAAGCGGCGTCGTGAGCTGACACACGTAGGGGCAGCGGTTTCCTTCACCTCCGGTGCGACCTGGTGCGTGTGACCGAGGGGACCTCACCGACCTGGATTGGAAGACTGCCTGCATCCCCAACTGCACTTTAGCCCCCTGCTTAAGGACGGTGCCATTTTTACCTTGTTTTAAGCGTGTTTATTCATATTGTGCATTTTTGGCCCACTTGTTTTTACTGAATTTTAATGGACTTTTAGGATAAACCTATATTTTTATTTATGGACATTTTTTAAATAGTTTTAATCATATTCTGCATTAAAGCTTAATAATTTCACCTCCCTGTCTTGCCCTCCTTGGCGAATTCCAAGTGTGCTCCACCCGGTCATTACTCAAGGTTTGCAATATTTGCTTCTCTGGTCATTTACTCATTTATTCCACAATTCAACCTTTCCCATAGCCCCCATCCCATTACACAACCCCTCTCCGGGATTCTGGTTCCAGAACCCTTGCTGTGCATAGAGGTGAGCCCAACTATATCTAGCCGATATTGCTCCACCTCCCGCACCAGTTCAGGTTCCTTCCCCGCCAGTGAGGTGACATTCCATGTCCCCAGAGCTAGTCTATGCCACCAGGGGGTGGCATGCCCAGACGCCCGCTCCTGCCTACTGCCCGGTGAGCATAGCACCCGACCCCTACTTCCTGCCCTGCAAGTGTTGGGCCTACTGGGTGGTGGCCCCGTGTTTCTTCTTCGGGCTGTGCCCGACCGAGCCCCACGGGACCCCAAGGCTCGGCCACCAGACGCTCTCTTGCGAGCTCCTCCCCCAGGCCTGGCTCCAGGGGAAGGCCCCGGTATACCTAACCCGGGCGAGGTAGTGGCTTCACCTCTTTGTGCTGTCATCAGGGTTTTCTGAATTGCTCTTAGTCTGGTCTCTCCCCCAGGACCAATTTGCCTTGGGAGACCCTACCAGGGGCTTATGCCCCAGACAACACAGCTCCCAGGATCACCAAGACACTCAAACCCCTCCACCGCAATAAGGTGGCGATTCGACGGGGGGTTCCTTTAACCTTTGACTTCCTTTAAGATGCAAAGCTAATACATCACAGAGGAAAATGAACTGCTTACCTAATCCATAGCAGGAGAAAGAGAAGAATGAAGGCCAGAACGACAGCAGTGATCGACAGAGTAATTGGGAACTTCCATGAACCTGGAAATATATGATCAGCACAAACACTAAATTCTTGGGTTCAACCGGGAATAATAAGAGCACAGAAGTAATTTAGCAACTTTCTCATGTGAAGTGTATTTGTTGGGTGTGAGTTTTTGTCAAAGGTTCATCCAGTGCTTTGCTTGACCCAGTTGTGATTTAATGTTAAGCAGCAATTAAAGGTAAAAACTCTGAAGGCAGAAGAACACATTTTATAAGCGCTGTATGTTAGGATCCCCTGTGGTGTGGATTCTATATCATCTGTAACTTACGTGATGCAACATTCAGATAAAAGGTGGAGTTATGACGCCCTCTTGTGTTCTGAGCTTCACAGTAATAATTCCCACTGTGTTCAGCTGTAAAGTCAGTGACGGTGAAGATCTGTCCTGAATGAAGTGGTGAGTCTTCATTCTCCTTGAACCAGGTGTAAGTAGCTGCTGGGTTAGCATCACTGCTGCAGGTCAGATTCACTGAACTTCCCTCCATTATCTCACCAGATGGACTCACTGACACAGAGGGAAGCTTTGGAGCATCTGGAGGACAATATGTAGAGACAGAAAAGAAGTTATTTCAAAGTGTCCTGGAAGCTTTTATTTCAGTTCAGTGACAGAATTCATTACAAACTGACGTTCTTTCTACTTGTCTGAATAAAACAAACAGTGTTTTTATGTATTTTTAAGCCCAGTTGATGTACTGATGTTTACTTACACATGACATTTATGAACAAAGACACAGATTGATCATCAGATTTGCAGTCGTAGAGTCCTCTGTCCTCAGAGCTGATGGAGGTGAAATGATAAGTTCCTCCTGATCCCAGAGGCAGACTTTGGTTCCCCTTGTACAAAGTGTTTTCAGCTGCTGGGTTAGCATCAGTGCGACAGGTCAGAGTCACTGAACTTCCCTCCACTAGCTCACCAGATGGACTCACTGACACAGAGGGAAGCTTTGAAGGGTCTGGAGATTGATGCAGATAACATATTATAATGTGATGGTTTGTTCAGACACATCAAGCACAGCTGGTGACCATTATTTCCATAAAATAAATGAGAATTCTAGAGACATTTAACCTTAGTACTAAATATCACATGTTAATACTTCATCATCATTGATTTTAACAATAATCAGTGCCGCATAAACAGAAGTAATGCTAACTGAGAAGACGAACATCAGAGTTTCTGCTTTTCCATTCTCTTCTGAAATAAATAATAAATAGTAAAAACCTTTAAAATGACAGTACACTATGATGTACAGTACGGTGGGATGTCCTCTTGAGTCCCACATATTACAGGTAACACACTGTCTGGATACTGTGAGCAAAGGTTTGACATTTAGTGAAGTAAACTCACACACTGTTGGAGACCGGTGATCTTCATGTCCTCTGAAAGCACAGGAGATCTTTTCTCCAGGATTAAAGGAACCTGTGTAAGTAGAAGTTTGTTGTTTAGAAATTTTCTGTCCATTCTTGAACCAGATGTAGGAAAGATGATCAGCTGGACTGCAGCTGCTGTGACACTTCAGCTCTGCCTCCGTTTGAGACTGATGGACTGATATTATTCTGGTCACCTGCACCTGCAGAGCTGAATGTGAGAACACAACAGAAATGTCATGAATCATTATGTGCTCTCATAAACACATTCTATATTTTAAATCCTTCTGCTTCTTTCAGTGGATTCATGTACACGACCAGTAAAAATATATTTTTACTACTTTCAACATTGCAGATTCTCAATAAAGACTTCAAAACTATAAAGCACGATATATGGAATTAAGTATCAAACAAACAATTGTGAAATAAATCTAAATATGTTTTACATTTTAGATCCTTCAAAATTGCCACCGAGAAACCACAGTCCATCATTACTTTAAGAACTGAAGGTCCTGTGAGTCCAGTAAATTGCAAGAATTTTGAATGTATCCTCAAATGCAGTCGCATGAACCATCAGGCGCTACGACCAAACTGGCTCACATGAGGACCGCCTCAGGACAGGCAAGACCAAGAGTCACCTCTGCTGCTGAGGAGAAGTTCATCCCAGTCACCAGCCTCAGAAATGGAAAGTTAACAGCAGCTCAGATTAGAGCCCAGATAAATGTCACACAGAGTTCTAGTAGCAGACACATCTCTACATCAACTGTTCAGAGGAGACTGACCAATCAGACCTTTATGGTCAAACAGCTGCTAAGAAACCACTACTAAGGAAAAGCAAAAGCAGAAGAGATTTGTTTGGACCAAGAAACACAAAGAATGGACATTAGACCAGTGGAAATCTGTGCTTTGGTCTGATGAGTCCACATTTCAGATCTTTGGTTCCACCTGCCATGGTTTGCGTTTTTTCTTGCCTAAAGCTTTGTAAACAGTCATGAAAATAAAGAAAAACCTTTAAATGAGAGGATGTGTCCAAACTTTTGACTGGTCATCTACATCAGTTTGTGTTCACAGTACCTGTGACAGTCAGAGTTGTTCCAGGTAAATTGCTCTTCCATTCAAACCATTGTGCTATAAATTTAAATTGATATTGGGCTGAATCAGTGACTCTCAGGTCTCTGATCCTCAGAGTGGAGCGTCTTTTCTTGTCAAAGACCTCAACACGACCTTCATACTGAGAGTCTTCTCTGAGGTCCTCAGGCTGACGACTACGTTCAGGACTGAACCAGAATGTTGTCAAAACCGATGTTTTATGACTGTATGTGCATGAAATGTTCACTGATGATCCTTTGGGGATGCAGATGCTTCTTTGGGTGTAAACCACGCTGTTACAGGGTGATTCATGAACACCTAAAAGAAGATTAAAGCATTTTAAAAACTATTGTCAGCAACATGTTGACTCCATCAATACAGATCAGGTGATACTGTTGTTGGAACACTGACAGCAGTAGTGGATCAATGAAAAACAGGCAGGAGATATGAGGACTCTAGTATTAAAAATACACACAGTGATGGTAAAAAAATTACAACTCACACAGTGAAGGAGATGGAAGCTTCTCATATCTTTTAACAGCACATGCAATGCTGTCTGAATAATCAAAGTATTTGTCAATAGAAGGTGTTTCTGTGTGAAGGGTCTTTCCATTCATGTACCAGAGGTAGGAATAATGATCAGGTAGACGACAGCTGCTGCTACACGTCAGGTTTGCCCAGGAAGATGTCCAGACTCCTGTGCGTATCACCTTCACCTGGAGAGCTGTATGTGTAAAGAAAGAAATGTTATTTTAACTGTTGTCCAGTAGTAGCAGTAGCATGTTTCACATCCTCATATTGTCAGTAGAAAATCTTACCTGTGACAGACAGAGTGACTCCAGGTGAACCAATAGTTTTCTGTCCTGGTTGGTTTGTTCTGAACATGAACTTGTACTCAGCTGAGTCGCTGATTCTCAGGTCTGTGATTTTTAGAGTGCAGCTGTTTTTATCACAACGATACTGTACACGATCTGCAAACTCTGAATCTGTCATCAGATCTACAGGCTGATTACGTTTCTTCTTAGTAAACCACACAGCTTCCTTAACCACAGTGACATTCTCCTTTACTCTGGATGGGTATGTGTAGGTGCAGCTTATGTCCACCTCTGATCCTTGTAAGGCACAGATCTGAGTAGAAGAGTACCTCACTCTATAGCCAGCGTCACCCTGCACCACTGAAACACAGAGCACATCAGAAAATAGGATTCATTCTTCTGGTGTTAAAGGAGATATCCAAATTCTCTCCTGGTCACATCGATGTGCACTGAGACAGGACATCACACATCATTAAACATTTACACATATCTATAGTTGCACAAAGCAGTTAAAAGCTAATTTCCTTCTGTGTTCTGTTGTTCTTGTTTAAATTCATGTATATTTGATCTTGTATAAGTGCTATGAGAGCACAGAAAACCCCAGAGTCAATGTCTTTGCAATGTGATCACATAATTGACCAATAAAGCTGCTTCTAAGGGTTCAGTGAAAGAACAGGACCGTAATTAACCCGTGAACCAAGAGGCAGCTGTACTGAAGAACATAAAAGGAAGAGAAGATGTTTTTAGAAAGGAGAAGTGAGGGGTGTGGAGGTGACAAAAATGCAGAAAAAACACAAAAGTGTGAAAAGTTCAGGCCTGCTAATATTCAGTACAATGCACATGTACGGCACACATCTAATGAATAAACTGGAGGGTTTGATTGGACTGTCATATAATCATGATAATGTGAAAAATATGTTAACATGGTTCAATGTTTATTTTCAGCAGACATCCAATGTTAAAACTTAAACTGAATCTTTGGCACACAAACAATCAAACAAGTCCCACATTAAAAATGCACTTTGCAAATGAATTGTAAACATTTGTTGCTACAAATACACAGAGTTGCAAAATTCAGTAAGATTGAGCAACTTTTCATGAAAATCTCTTGGTGTCATCACTGCCTGATCAATGCTACACTTCACAGAAAACTTTCAAACAGAAATAGGTTTAGCAGCTGCACAGAAATCAACACGATATTTTACAGAACTTTAAAGCTATCACGTGTTCTGTAGATGGATGGTTGATGTGATGTGTCTATTCAGAATCAGTAGTAAATAAAGTACCTGATGAGGAGAGAAGGAAGACAAGAAATCCAGCTTGTGCTGCTTTACATCCCATGGTGGTTCTTTTCTCTCTCTGCTGTGACTGCAGACAAAGTAAAACACATCAGCAATTCAAAAACACACAGAATAAATTCTATCAATCACATGAATAAACACAGTCTCACCTGGAGTGTAGCTGACGGTGACGTTCACTTCACTGAACTTGTTCAGACAAATTTAGTCCTTCACTCGTATTAAAGCTCATTATCGTAAGCTATACAACAGCTTTTGTTGCAGACTGTGTCTGGCAAAGACGGATGTGATCTGCTGTTTCACTGTGGTTAGGACACAAACTTTCAGTGGTTTAGGTCACAGTTTCCTTCCTCTGTGGACTGTCGTCTCCTGTTCAGATGAATAATATATTCATGAGATCAAGCTTCTCAAGAATTTTTTAATTATGCTTTTGCATATACAACCAAATGCTTGAATAATTTAACTTACACAAACAGCTAGCATTTTTTGTTAGTATTTATTCATTGTTGTTTTTAAGTATGGAAGCTATTTGAGGAAATATGTGGTGTTATGTCTATTCTGTAACTGCTGTGGCACTGTAATTTACTGTAAAAGATGATTACAATTTTTCTCAATCGCTTTGGTACATTTCTCAAATCATCCTCGACATCTGCAAAACAGTAAGTGTATTTCTCAAAACAATTCGTACAAATCGCAAAACACCATGGATTACCTGCAAAAGACAGTCTCTTGCTCAAAATCCTTAGCTCATCTATTAGAAGTAAAAATATGTGCCAATGAACACGTCAGTGCCATCAGAATGACAAGTCCTGGTGTCATTGTGTGGATCAGAGTGTCCAGTGGTTTAGGTCAGTTTCCTTCCTCCTCCTGTCTTCTCCTGTTCATCCATCCCTTCTCTATACACCGCTTTATCCTCACTAGGGTCGCGGGGGGTGCTGGAGCCTTCTTGCTGACTCGGGCGAAGGCAGGGGACACCCTGGACAGGTCACCAGTCTGTCACAGGGCTACATATACAGACAAACAATCACACTCACATTCACACCTACGGACAATTTAGAGTAACCAATTAACCTCAGCATATTTTTGGACTGTGGGAGGAAGCTGGAGTACCCGGAGAAAACCCACGCATGCTCAGGGAGAACATGCAAACTCCATGCAGAAAGATCCCAGGCCCACCCCGGGATTTGAACCAGGGATCTTCTTGCTGCAAGGCGAAATTGCTAACCACTAGGCCACTGAGCAGCCCCTTCTCCTGTTCAGATGAATAATATATTCATGAGATCTATCTGCTCAATAATTTTATCGTTATGCTTTTTTCATATACAACCAAATACCTTAACAATCTAACTTACACATACTGTGATGCTGGGATTCTGTTTACACACACAGACCAACATCTGCTGTTTGATTCCCACCATCCACTGGAGCATCAATATCAGAACCTTAAAGCAGCGGGTTGAGAATGTTCTTTCCAATGCAGAGGGAAATGAGAAGGAACAAACTCACATTAGAGAAGCACTGAGGAACTGTTGCTACCTCAACTGGGTCTTCCTCAAGTCTTCAAGAAGATCTAGGAAATACAACCCTGCAGGTTCCTACAAAGGTTTACACGGACACAGAGCTGCAGCTTTTCCTCCCTGAACAGTGGCTTTAGAAAACTGAAGACTTGATCCCCAGTGACTTTCATTGGTAAACAGTGTCATGTCACTGCCTCTGTGTTTCTACTGCTTGGAAACTCAGTTTTCAAGTCTTTGAAGCTTGACGTCTGCTAGTGTAGGCCTCATCGAGTCATGCCTCCACTCACCTCACCATCCGGATGCTGCCTCTGTCTGACCCAGAAAATCTCTGAACTGGAAGGGAAAATATCCATCCTGTACCAGATCAGAGATGAGGAGCAGATCCTGGATTACTTGGTCAGCGTGGGTCCTGCTATGACCCCAAGTGCTGCTGAACTGGATTCATGTCTGAATGCTGTTGACCGCTGTCTTTTAACTCAGCTGGTCCCACCATTGACAACATAATAAATCTCTCTTTTCAACAGGCTCTGTCCACACCCATTTTAAGAGCTCTGTTATCCACCCTGTGGTGTTCCACAGGGTTCTGTCCTGGGTCCAATACTATTCTCCTTTTATCTTCTGCCTCTTGGTCAGATAATTAGCCAAATCAGTGGGCTCTCCTATCATTTGTCTGCTGAGATGACATCCAATTAAATGACTCATTGCAATCCAAAGAGACCAACAAATGATCAATTTTAAATAACTGTTTACGGGACATAAATATCTGGATGACGGACAACTGCCTTCAAAACAATCTGTTACTTGCCCCTGAAACATGGATACCATCCATGAAGCAGAATACTGGGCCATTATCACAAAAATAACAAACTAGATAGTTGTGGATTTCAGGAGGGGCAGGAGGAGGACCCAATCAACAGCAATCACCATCAGGGGCACTGAGGTGGAGGTGGTCACCAACCACAGGTACCTTGGTGTGCAACTTGACAGTGAACTGGACTGGAAGAGTCAAATGGAGGCGATGGACAGGAAGGGACAAAGCCAACTCTATTTGTTAAGGAGGGTAAGGTCATTTAACATCTGGGTTGAAGCATGGGAAGGCGTACAGATTCTGGCCACTGTAGGGTGAAAAATGAAGTACCTTGAAATATTTAATGTTATATACCATTTTAAAGGGTGTTGTCTGGGGTATTATCCAGTGAAGTTTCACAGCTTAATACTTGCTCAGTGTGGAGATACAGCTGAATCGCCTCACGTGAGGTGATCTGAAGCTCGTGCAGGCAATAAAACACATTTTTGAAGATTCTTGGACCATAACCTGACTAAGATATTATTATTTTGGTGAGAAAGAGCTAAATTGCACTCAAAAGAAAAGACAAGGGCATCAAAGAACTGATTTAAAAGAAACCAATCAATCAAATTCAAAATTCATACATGAACACTATTTCAGTATTCCATAGCCTAGGATTATACATGTATGTTCAAATATAAAAATGGAAAATCGCCTCAAAATCTGAAAGCATTTCTAATTGACAATAGTAACAACAAACTACTTAAGATATATTCACTGTAGAAATTTTTTTACTCCACACTTCTTGCTGTTGGGGGTCATTTCTTCCAAAACATTCACGATCACACTGGCTCTCTCTTGTGACTCCAGATTACTCAGTTCAGTGACAATCTTGCATTTTTTCCTTCTGATTGTGCGACCTGATGATGTTGGCTGATTCGAGGTTCCCTGGGTAGGTGTGGCTTTCTTGCACTTCCGTGATGCCCAGATGTTCTGCATGGCATTACTCAGAGAGACACTCTTGTTTTCTTGACGAATACTTCTCATCTTATTTTTACATGCTGGCCAACCATGTTTTCTGCCATGTCTGTCGCTGGACCCTTGTCTTTTCTCTGCCTTCTTTTGTGCTCATCTGCTGTTTTCGGAAGGCTGCAACGTGTTGTCTCTCTTCCTCTAACCGATCCTTTGCTGACTTAGGCATCGTTTCTTTGGTTCTGCGCTTTCTGGGTTTCTTGGACTGTTGTTTCCTTTGATCACCTGTTGGCCCTTTCTTTTTGTTCCGGTTTTCTGCAGCACGCTTCCTTTCCTCTATCAGCAGATTCTCTCACTCTTCTGAGGACATTCTTTCCTTTTGTTTTTGATGAGACTTTCGTTTCCTCTCAGCAGCAGTCATGGGCACCTTCTTCTCTACTGTCTCTGTTAATGCCTGTTTTCTGGCTCTGTATGCAGCAATGCGCTGTCTCTCACTGGCCTTGTAAGCCTTAGTCTCCTCTGCTGTTCTATTTGCAGCTTGCTTGTCCCACGAAATCTTCTTTCTCCGGGCTGCATCAGAAGGGATTTCCTTCCCCATCTTCACTGCTTCACTTCAGACCTGCAGCAGACCAAAAGAAACCTTTAATTAACATTTTGTTGCATGCAGTTGATCTAGAGGTAAAGTTTTCTACTCAAAATTAATACTTTTCCACTGGCATGTTTCTAAATCAGGTCCTATATGCAAAACACAAAAATGTGACGTACACTAAAACATGACATATTGGGCCTGAGACATAAGAGGCATTTGTTGAAACTAAAGTTACTACTTGTAGTGCTGAAGACAATACCTTTTTGTGAGTACCAATCAATAGTACACACTAACTCATGACATGATTCCAAGCTGGTTCTGTAATATCTGGAAAGCGACAGAACGGGACGTACACAAAACGTGACATACTATGTCTGTGTGTCATTAATGGACCTGGTATCAGATATATTAGAAGAAATAGTTGACTATTTAGTGACTAAATCTAACTAGCTACCACTACTAGTAAAATACCATAAACAGCTGGCCCGTATCATTGGTAAGCCATCCCTTGCCTGCATGCTTTGTGACGTACCGAAATGTGACGTACTCTGTAACATGGTAACATGGTTCACCGCAACAAGTCTACTGTATATGTTGTAGGATGACCATGTTGCACAAATACTTCAATCTTGTCACATGTGATCATATTCTGTGGAAAAATCTTGCATGAACCAGCTTTGTTGGTATTATTGATAGATGTAAAGGAAAATATCGTACTCTGTAGCATCTAGCGACAGCGGTGAAAGGCTGCACCAGTGGAATGATCTCCAACTCTGAGACGCATACTAGTGATGTTACTCTGCTATACACCATATGGCCATTTTAAAACAAGTCAATTTTCAAACTCACAACTCATTTGTTCTGGTTACATATATATCTCAGGTGATTGTTGAAAACTTTTGTCATAATTAATGGAAAAAAAAAACAGTGAGGTGTTTTGGCACCAAAGTTAAACACCTTTATTATTGTTTAACCTCAAACTTACATGCTTTTCTGTAATACTTCAAATATTCACAAGTAGCTGGCACTGCATTAGAATATTTTCCAGTCACTTTTTTAAACCCCCTTTTAGATAAGTGTCCCTATTAAATGTGAAAATTTACTATTTTTTCATGCTAAATCAGTGTGTGCAATCCCACAGAATGAGCAGAACCATAGGAAAGTATCAGCTTGATCGTAGTTGAATGGGCTATCACCTCATAAGCTGCCAAAATTAAAGATGAATATTGACAGATATATAAGCTAGAGAAGGAAACCACAAGTGAGTGTACATGTTCCCATGCAACAAGCCATCTGACAACCCGTGCTGTGCAGCTTTTCCCATTTAGTGGCGGCAAGTGCTGTGTTTTTTTTTGCTGTGGCCTGTTGAGAAGGCATCCACACAGTAGACAAAAACAGACTGGGCAAGCTGATTAGGAAGGCAGCCTCAGTGGTCGGGGCTGAACAACAAACAGTCCAGCAGGTGGCAGAGGCCACAACTCTGAACAAACTGGGTTCAATAATGACCAACCAGACAACCACTCCATACCTTAACCCTTGGATGCCAACCAATACCTACACTCTTCCATGGGTGGGGTCAAAAATTACCCCAATTGAAACCAATGCATTTTTGCAATAAACTTGAGACATTTCTTTCATGTTGGTTAGAGATTATATATTTTGTTCAACAAAAGAGTATTTTCAGTTTTGATATGTTCTTTCTTTACTTTTAATTCAAATTTTATCACATAACAATCACTGAAACGGTATCAAAACATGTTTAATCTTCCTCCGTATTTTAAAACAGACAGAGGGACACATAAATTAACATTCAGTAACAATAATCAATAACATTCATGTTCAGACACAAACATGTCTCTTCTCAGATTATTTTCTTGTGGCTGTGACCATTACAGACAACAGACAGGACTTTTCTCTCACACACACACACACACACACACACACACACACACACACACACACAGAGAGAGATTATTCAATGGTGTGTGAGAGAGTGTATGTGTTTGTTAGCTAACAATACTTTAGCTATCAATCCTGTTAGCTAAGATACTGTGTAATAACAGTGCAACAACAGTGTATGTGTGTGCGTGCGTGATTGTATTAGCTAACAATACTGTTTGCTAATAATAATGTTAGCTAACAGTATTGCTAGCTAACCACAAACTAGGCAAATTTCACAGATATTCACATACTCTGTCAATGAAAAATAAGTTCATTAATGGAGATAATACTTACAAATAATGCTGTGCAAAAATGACCTAGGTGGTGGGACTGCTGACATCAGTTGTATGAGGGACAATAAATGTTTATTTACACTCACAGTTGCCAAGAACCAATGTTAAGTGAAATATCCCATTTGAAATACTTGGGGTCATTTTTGACCCCGCCCATGGAAGAGTGGGGTACTGATACAAAAACTGAATTTTTTTTAATTAATGAAAAAAATGAATAAAAATGCAAATGGCATGTCACAAACATGTTTTATGAGGAATACCTGGAATATGAAAATATCAAAACTTTTAATCTGAAAGATATTAAGGAATAACTACCTCTGGGGTCAATTTTGACCCCACCTATGCATCCTAGGGTTAAAAGTGATCAATATCAGTGTGGTGGTTTCTCTTAGACATCAAGGATGTGCAAATGTTGAAGAAAACATCTGTTGATACTGTTACTTTTATGATATAATTTATTATATTAAAAAAAGACAGCATCTGATTAGGCACCATGGTCACCTGCGGAGAAATCACAAGCCAATACGAAATCTCACAGAATAACACAATGCACTCACTTTTATAGGTTCGTGTATGGAAACATAATGTATGACTTCCTTCAGTGACAGTGACGTTCCCAGACCCAGAAGCCTGTTCAACATAAACATTCCCTGAACTAAAACAGAAAAACATATCTTATGTCAGGACTACCTGTTTACGTAGGGAAAGAGGAAATGTATGTTTTCCCATAAATTGTTGGTCAGATATTACAACAGGCAAAACGCATTCCATTCTACTAATTTAATAACATATCAGATCGGATCGGATACTACATTCCCCCCTTCGAGACGTCAGTCTCGTCAATTACCATAATATTGGTCACAGAAGAATCATACACTGAATAATTCATGACATTTCTTCCGTCCGTGCTAATAAGCTTAGCAGTATAGTAGGCTTGGGCGGTATCCAAATTTTGATAGTCAAATTTCCTTCACATTTTACCGGGGTATACGATATTACCATGACTATTACTGTTACTGGCTTGTGCCTTCATGTTCGGAAATTGAATACTCGCAGCAGTGAGTGGGTGGTTGATTTGGAGATGCGTCCTTAGGTTAGAGGTGTTTCCATCTCTCGCGATCACCTTTTGATTGCAGAATTTACAAATTGCTTCATCAGTATTTCCAGCTCTCCTTTGTTTGCCTGGAACCCGAAATGCTCCCAAACTGCAGAAGTTGTGTTCTTTTCTGACACCAAGTCACTCCGTGCGGGATCTACCATCCGCCCCGTCACGTGACAACGTCATGTTCATAAACTTTATGGAAAGTCTCCAAAAGTAGGGTAAAACATAACTGTTTAAGTAAAACTGAAAATTCAACCACACATAAGTGCTACTGGACAGAGAATCAATTTTAGGCATTAAATGACTTATTTAATATTTAATCCTTAGGTTAACCTTTCCTGCTCAGCTCCCGACTGTGGTCAGGAAGCCAGGGGAGGACAGTTCTCCAGGGCCGAAGTTACTGTTGTTACTTCGGGGTTAACCCCCTTCACTTCCTCAGCAGTCGTAGAAGGCAAAGACACAGGAGCCCGGCCTTATTGAAGAATACTGCAGCCTGTATTGTAAATTAACAGTGGCTGAACCATACAGTCACGCTAACCCAGCAACTACACACCACTTCTCTCTTCCTCCCTGAATCGACTGTCCTCTTCGTCGCTCGCGCTGCATTCAGGGTCGCTCGGACATCTCGCTCTCCCCCGCTCTCACACACACACGCTGCTCTCTCTCCCTCTCTCATAACGGAGCCACACACTCATAACAGTTATCTCCTGTATAAGAGCATTGCATTTTTTTCATGACGGTATTGGAACTGATACCGCTGCTATTTTTGAACACCGGCAGTATACGGTATTACCTTAATAGCACCCAAGTCTACAATATAGTAAATTTGTGGAGGATGAGAGCAAAAAACCTGCCAGGCAGCTCTTTCCAAAATTATCAAACAACCAAGACCGGAAAATTCTCTCACAGTCCTTCTGCCTAGGCGGCCACATATGGTACTCCAAGCCAATTGAAAAGAGGGTTCAAACAATTATAGAAACAAATACATTTGGGAATCATAAAATCAAAAATTGTCCCAAGTCAGACTGGTCGACTCATCGCACCCTTCAATGGACCTCCTCCTGCCTAACATTACTGTCCCTAAGCACCCGGGGGGGAAAAAAAAAACAAAAAAAACCTGAGATCGCAATGTACTCACCTCATAGCAGAAAACATCCAAGTAATGAAACCGGCATCAAAAACACTTGCATATTAGTCAGAGTTGTAGAAACTCAAAAACTAAAACAAAACATGCTAGTATTATCACTGATTCAAATATCCCCCTATGTAGGGAATTTTAAGCAAGAGTGAACATCTAGTGATACAACAGATTATATATGATAAACAAGATCCAATACTGTAAGTATATATGAGAACATAAATTTATCAAACTGTCGCTCTTCAGCAGCAGCTTCTGGTGTCATGTGCTCTCAGTGCAGTGTCCTTGTTCAGGATGCTCCATCCCTTTTCCGTAGGTGAGCATTCAGTCCATTCAGCTGTAGGGATCTCTGAACAATAGGATAGGATCTTTACTCGATCTCCCAGATGGTGCCCTGGGAAGAGAAAGGTCACCCACCAGCGTCTTGCAAACACAACAAAATAAATATAATGTATCAAATAAACAACAACCTTGCTTTGTTATCTTATTGCATTTCCTTCCCGCCTTTGATCAAACTAAATCCCCTTTTCTGTAACATTCCTCCTCGTCCGATGAGCCTTTGGCACATAAGCCCTCAGATTCTCATCTGGCCCCAGTGGCTCAATTAAAGTATTATCAGGATGTACGTTTGTTGGGAACGCATCCCTCGACACTGTCCGCGTCCGACTGGCCGCAAACAACTCTGAATCATTCACTGCAGTTGCCACATATTTATTAAGACCCGTTTGTTGTAGGATCTCCTCCATTTTGCAGGAACGCCAAGGAGGCTGGCCAGGAGTCAAATCCAAGGATATGCCCCATCTTGAAGAGTCAGCAACTTCTCAATTATGTCCAACATATCTGTATTCCAGATTCTGTCTAACAATCACTGGACACATCTTATCTGATGCCTTTCCTTTTCTACTCAATTTCTCTTAAAGCCCACTGTCTCTCACTTCCTGAACCTCCATCCTCACACTCATCCTCTCCTGGACCCATGTTCACATCACCTCTCTTCTCTGCTTTAGCCAAAACTCTTCTGACTACTGGATTATTTTCTCCAACAGCCTCATCTGTGATGTAATAGTCACCCTCCTTTCTGATCACTGGGAGCTGAGGATAAACATTAGCAAACTTCACCTCCTTCTCATAAGGTGGGGGTTTCTTCTTTGAAGCCGTATGTGACAAAGGTGCATTAACCATCTGCATTAGCTTCTGTCTCCTAAACATTATTGGTTGTTGCTAGAGGTACGGCCCCATACCCGTAGCCTGTGGACTACGGATACGGCACTTGCCAATCAGATACGCGAGATCTGGTCCCGTGACTCCCGGTAGACGCTAGCGGTACGGACCCGTAGCATCGGTACTACAGGTACGGACCCTAAACCTGACCCTAACCTTAACCTTTGCTTACCTTTCAACAGTTTGCAGTGGTTAGCAGCTTCTTCACTCGAGTACGGGTCTGTATCTGTCTGGCAAATGGAAAGTGCCGTATCCGTAGCCCACAGGCTACGGGTCCGTATCTGTAGACACTACCAACATTCTTGGCCATCTCCTCTACACTTCACTCCTTCCAACAACTTCTGTCCTTCATTTTCAAACAACTTCATAATACCAAGCGCCATCTGTCTTTTCCTCCCTTTCCTCTGGCCTCCCTTATGAGTTGAAACCAGCACCTGCATTGTTTTAATATATCAGGACAGAGTCCCCTCTACTGGCCAAGGTTGGTCGATATCAGGCCAACACTTCTTCCATTGCTGACATTTTCAGTGCATTTGCAGTATAAAACTAGCCTAGCCGTGCGAGACAACCCACGGCAATGAATTTAATTCTCTGCCAGGGTGGGTCTAGTTACCCTCGGTAAGCCTCGAGGTTGGATGCTCCTAAAACTGGCCAACAAATTACCATGAAATGTAGAGTCAGAAGGCGGGCGTAACTAAGTGACGACAGAGGCACGACGATTCTGACATTAAAAACCGGAAACAACTAGCCTAGCCACAGAGGTGGACAGAGTAGCCAAAAAAATCGTACTCAAAAGTAATGTTACTTCAGAATAATATTGCTCAAGTAGAAGTAAAAAGTAGTCATTCAAAAAATTACTCAAGAGTAAAAAGTATTTGGTGAAAAGACTACTCAAGAACTGAAAGTACTGAGTAACTGTTTGACTATAATGTCTGATTTATATCTTTAGAAATGATGTGATCAGACAGACAAAAATTTAAAATAATGTGCAAATTCTGGTATTTCCAAATAATAAAATTAAAAATAGTAAAATTAAATAACATCTTTAAAAAATGACAAGTTCAGGAACAGGAAACAAAAATTTCCAAATCTTGGGTTTTTCATAGCATACAGCCAGTCCTGAGCGAACCACAATGTCCAAAACCTTCTTTTCTTTCAGAGTGAGATTACCAAACCATGCAATAAAAGAGCTTGTTAGCACACTTTCAGTTACACAATAATAAAATTTAAAAGAACCTTTGCATTTTGAGTACATTTTTGCAATGCCTTTTAACAAGCAGATAGTTCTTTTGCACTACATCAACAGGAGTAATTTTTCTAATTTTACGGTCCATCTTTGCCATTGTACACCATTTATGTAAGCAGTCTTCACAGCAGGGATGGAGCCATATATGGGCCAGGGTGGGCCTAGGCCCGCCCACTTTTTTTGATTGGCCCTGGCCCACCCAAAGAAAACTTGATTGAGTTTTCTAGCTATTTTTTTATTATTGGTATTTCTTTTAATCACTTGTTACCAATATGATCATCATTGACATTCAAACCAAAACGTATGAAAATATATATTTTTAAAAAAAATCTTTATCCTCTGTCAACTGTGAGAACGGAACTAACGTTAGCAATGATTTTCCAGCGAACATTGTGATGTGCGTACTGCGCCGCTGTTCACAGCGTTTACACATCTATTCAAGACAAGTTAGCAGGTAGCAGATGGCTCAAAGTAAACTGAGCAAATTTGGGTTCAAACGGTATAGAGAAAACGATAATTTTCTACTTCAAAATGATAATTCAGCTACTTCATCGACTCCCACTCCAGTAACTGATAGCGGCACGCCGTTCCATGCCACCTCCCCAGCCGGGCTGCCGTCATCGCAGGCCCAGGGTCCTATTCCTCCCCCTGGTCACCAGCATGAAGATGATTTGTCGCAAATAGACGACCCACCTGCCCAGCCAAAACAACAGAGGTTCCCGTACACCATGAAGAATAATGGTAAAGCACGGTGTTTCTCAGTTAAATGGTATGATGAATTTCCCTGGGTGGAATACAGCGTGCGCAGGGATGCACTTTTCTGTAAAATGTGTAGACATTTCCCCAGTGCGAGAGCTGAACATGCGTTTATGCAGGACAGGTACACTGACTGGAAACACCTGTGCTATTCTTTGGAGGGACATGAAAGACGCGAGCAGCACTCAATTTCCTTATCCAAGTTTCAAGCCTACAGGGAAACCAAAACATCTGGAAGGGGAAACGTCATTGATCAGATGGACCTGGATGCACGGGACAATGCTTTTGTCGGAAGGAACAGAGAGCATATCAAAGTCGTCCTTGATATTGTCATGCTATGTGCTAAACAGGATTTAAGTTTGAGAGGGAGAAGGGAAATGGAGGCAGATCCCAACAGAGGTAACTTTTTAGAAATCTTTAAATGGGTCTGCAAATATGACCCGGAGATCAAAGCATGTCTCGAGCAGCTGCCAAAAAAAAAAAAAAAAAAAAAAAAAAAGCAACCCTAATGAGCCGTGACATACAAAATGAGCTGCTAGAGTCAACTGCCACCTTACTGCTGCATAAAATAAAGGATGAAACCAAGGAAGTGCCCGGTACATATTTTGCCATCATGGCAGACGAGTATAAAGATGTGTCCAAGCGTGAAATTGTTGCCGTTTGTGTGAGGTACATCCAAGGAGGAAAAACAAAAGAGCGCGCACTTTGCTTTGTGGACACCAGCAAGGACATGAGTGTGCAGGGGATTTCATCCAAAATATTAGAGATCATTGAACCACTGGGTCTTGACCCATCTTTGTGTGTTGGATTCAGCTTTGACGGGGCTTCAGCTATGTCAGGCCATAAAGGAGGCGTGCAGGTTATTTTAAAAGAAATATTTCCCCATGCTGTCTACATGCACTGCAATATTAAATGTGGTTCTCAGTGCAGTAACAAAAGCATCTGGACACGTTAGTACATTCTTTGAAACAGTAAACAGTTTGCACACATTTATGACAGGGTCAAGCAGACACACACGCTTTGTAGAAATACAAAAAAAGATGCACCCAGGACGGCCCTGCCTTGAACTTGAGCGCTCTGTGGATATGCGGTGGAGCTCCAAAGCTGGATCAGTGGACAAAATACTGGCATTATTTGATGTAATACTTGAAGTACTGGCTGAGTGTGCAGAAAGCAGTGGCCAAATGAAAGTTGATGCTCAGTCCCTGCTCCAACAAATACAAAGAAGTTCCCATTTTTGCTTGTTACATTTGGCAAATTGTTTGAAACTAGTTCTTTTGCCACAAAGGGATTACAAAGTCCAACCCTGTCAGTCACTGGATGCATTGATTTAATCGAGGGACTGAAAGACAGTTTTACAGAGTTTAGAGACAAGCCAGAGTGTGTTTTCCAACAAGTGATGAAGCTAACCGAAGACCTTATGCAGAAGTATGAAATCACAAGCTGGGATGTCACGGTGGGGACCAGAAAGAGGAACCTCCCTTCCAGGCTCACTGATTCTGTGGTCACAATAAGTCTGGGAAAAGCAACAGCTGTGAGGAATGACGACGACCTGAGGCACATCTGGAATGACATACTTGACAGGCAACGTCGGCTGATAGGATGTGTATATTGACCTCTTGCATTTATTAAAAGCTATGCATTATTTTGTTTGTGTTATATTCTTCAGCTCTTGCAGAACAATGTCCTTGATTTATATAACCTATTGTGTCAACTGAATGGAGGGTAGAATGCCTAGGCTTATTGTTGTTTTCAGTAGGTGCAATTAAGGGCAGTCTTGTCCATGTTGTTTATCTTGGCCAGATTAACAAATTTATAGAACATTCTGGTACGTTAGCATAATGTAATAGCCAATAATAGCATAATACTACTTCTTTCATTAGTCCAAGGCAGTTCATAAGTTCATTCCCATGTCCTTACTTTCCTTTTACTCCTTAGGTCTACTATATTCATCATTATTTTGTTTTTGCTGTGGCCTATGTCATGCATAGCCTACTGTAGCCTGCACTTGAAAGACTGTTCTTTTTCTTTTTCTGACAGGCAGCTGACTGAGCTTAATACCTGGTTCCAGGAGGACCAGTACAGCATTATGAAAGCTGCAGCAGCTATCCTACCACAATCACAAACCTTTGGCAAGAAGGAATCTCTGCGCTCCGTATGTAATCGCTACAACATTTCAGTCGGGGATGCAGAGTTGGCGGTGTTCTACGACCAACTGAAAAGGAAAGCCTTAAAAGAAAACTATCCTTCACTGATGGAGGTACTGGATTTTTTTCCCCAAACTTGAACACAGCCCTTCAAGTCATCCTAACACTTCCTATAACCTCATGCAGTGTAGAAAGACTTTTCTCAACTGTGGACCGTATCAAAAATTACCTTAGATCAAAGATGGACACCAACTGTCTCAACCACTTGTCCCTCGTCATTTGAAAGAGAAATTAACGAGTCTTTGGATTATGATGAGATCGTCACAATTTTCAACTGCAAACACAGGTGTTTGCGCCTTGTTTAAGTCCTTAGGAGAACAGAGCAGAAGAGCAGAGTAGAATACAACAGCAGAACATGTGTAGAGCAGAAGAGAACAGAATAGAATACTAGGTCATTATAGCAGAGCAGAATAGAATAGAGTAGATTAGCGTATTAGGACTTAAAGCAGCGCAGAAGAGAGTAGAAGAGAACAGCAGGACATAAACAGAGCAGAACAGAGCAATGTAGAACATAAGAGCAGAGCACAACAGCTAAGGAGCCGAACTATTGAGGAAAAAAAAAAATACCAGAAGAACAGAATAGGAAGAGAGCAGAATAAAAAGAGCTGTTTAGAACAAGACAGCAGCACAAGTTTTAATACTTGGCTGTATGACTTTTTATTTCTGTTTTATATGTTGTAATCAAATTTACATGAATTACTGTATGTTTGACAGTTAATGTTTAGTATCATTACCCCTGCCCTTGCAGTTCTCTACAGGGGGAATATAGGCCCCCCTTTGATTTTATAGTCTATGTTGTCATTAGGGCTATATATTGAGACGTTCTCGTTTTCATCAAATTCAAATTTGACAATAAATATGTTGTATCTTTAACACTTATTTGCAGTTCTTCTGACATTAGCTGTACCAGAGGGAATATTGAACACCAACTTGTCTTTTTTTAATGGAGGAAATGTGTTTGCGAAACAACAATGCTTCATTTTGTATTCAATAATATTGCAAGTACAACTACACTATAGAAATGTAATGATGTACTGTAGTCAGTCCACTGTAACAATGTGAGCAGCAGGTTGCGCTGTTTCACCTAAATAGGTCATAAGAGTAATTGCCTTAAGGTTGTTTCTCATATAAGCATTATTGGATATTATATTGGCTTTTCCTATGGCAAAAGTTGGCCCGCCCAACTTTTGTCCAGACCCGCCCTGTTGAGAATTTCTGGCTACGTCCCTGATTCACAGCTCTCAACAATATTCCAACCAAGTCAGCCTCTCCATAAATGAGAAGTAATCATTTAAATCAGTAGCGATCCATTAATCAATTAAATGCCTCAGATGGTCATCCTGTTGCCAAGCTTTCTCCCAAAACATCCCGTGTACATTTACACAGATGTGCTTTATTGACCCCAGACTAAAAGCTTGAGTCACTGCTGTAAAAGAAACACCATGGGCCTGTATGTGAGAACAGACTAAATGTGTGCCACCAACATTAGTAATAAATAGGCATGTGTATACATACGTAAATGCAAATATAGATCAAAAAGAGTTTGTGGATTAAAAAAAAAAAACGCACTAGCCTTGACGATGTTGGACAGGAGCCATTTGTATTGTCTTCTACAAGCCTCAGCTGTGTAGAGCACAGTCAGCTGTCCTCTCATCTGTCCTTTGGAGGACGGGAATTCAGACACATTCCATCATCTCGGTCTCCTCAATTCTCACACATCATAGTTGAACAGAGGAAAAACAGAGAAAATAAAGGTTTAATGTTTTATGGTCACCATCAATCCTCATACACAACCCAAAAAAATAACTCACTGATTTCTGCACATATTATCTGCCAACATTTACTTCATTTTAATCTTCCCCAACAAATGTCTTCCCTTATGAGTCTCTATAAAGACAACTACTAACAAGCTCAAACAGATTTCTTATTGCTCATGGATTCTAAAATCAACCATACTTAATTTAACACAAAATGCTTTGTTAATTTTAGGAATCAAAGGAGTAAGTCTGTTAATCTTGTTCAGGTAAAAGGCCGGAGAACCCAGACTCACAGAAACTGGCAGACAAGTGATTGACTGAAAGAGGTTTATTAAACCAAACATCTGAACCAATACATAAATAGAGAACTGAATTCAGGGTAAAGAACCAAACCAAAACTACACACAAACTCTAAGAATACCAAAAACAGAGGTCTACAAATCTGAACTGAATTAAACAAATCTAAGCTAAAGAGGGATACTCACAATATGGGGGAACTGACAACTGAGGGGAAACAGGCTGGGGAAAATCCATCTTCTCCATTCAGAGGTGACAGGTTTGGTGGAGAACAGTACGTATGATCTGATGGGGACCGAGTGACTGAGCAGGGTTTAAACAGTGAACAGGAGACATTGTGGGCAGGTGAGCTGATTACTGCAATGTGAGTCACCTGCAGTAATCAGCTGAGTGTAGACAGGTGAGCAGGTAGAGAGAAGAGGGAGAGAGATGACAGACAGAGGGAGCTAAAGGGAGACAGAGCAAAACAGAATAGACAGATACAGAAAGAGCAGGAGGAAAAAGGAGAGATCAGGAGGGAGAATGAAGGATAGAAACAGGAGCTGGAGCAGGGATCATGACAAATCTGTTGTTAGTTGAATAACATTCTACCGTTTTCTCCCTCAAGGAGAAAAGAAGAAGGGAGGGGGCTCCCTCACTGCTCCTCTCATACAGAAGAGGAAAATTATTGGCATCAAAATGGAGCACCACTTCTGGCTTCTCCTCTTAAGTTTAGGAACCACTTCCAGTCTGTGTTGGACGTCAGCGAGTGAACATCTCGCCTCAGTTACCTCTAAGAGTCAAACTAACCACATGCAAAAAGCACAAAGTCAAAAATCACACATAGATGCCAGAGTAATATCCTCCCCATCAACAACTAAACTACAGAATTTAGAATTTGTCCTCTGACAGTTAAACCCATCTCCTCCTTCATTTTAAACAAAAGTTCTTTATGTTATTGATTCAAAGTCTTATCTAATGCAGTGATCCCCACATGCAGAAATAAGCAAAGACAGAAAGTAACTGCACACCAGCCAATCAATCTGCTAACCCTCTATGGAAAATCCAAATCTACTGTCCAGTTCTGACAGACTCTATCAGACGATTTTCTTTCTCTGTTACTGTTTATTGTCTTCAGTATTTATTCATGCTTGTGCACACAGAATGTCCTCACTGGTCTCCTCAGACTCAGCAAAGCTCAGATATATTTTATCAGATGTATAAATGTCCTCTATAAGGCTCATATGTATTTTCAACTTGACAAAAGTCCACTATGGAGCCCATGTATTTTTAACTGCACTTGAATTAAAGGTTGGATTTTTCTCTTTTTCATTGTGGTCCTATATTATTTAGAAAAAAAATGAATTTATTAGAAGCTAAAGAACACTTCTTAACCAGGGGTGCCAATAATTATGGAGGGTGCTGTATATATATATCAGTTACACAAGTCAGCTCAATCAGAAACGTCCCCTATTTTTTATTTATTTATTCATTATAGGTTGTTGTTTTTTATTAAACCTCTCATTTTGGCCAAATTTCTCCCAAACAGCACAGGGACCAGCCCTATGGCAGATCTCACACACAGGAAGGAGGGATGTTGTGCTCCACACACAGACACACAGTCAGCATTCATGCATATCCTAATAGCAGGGGTGTCCAAACTATTTGCAAAGAGGGCCAGATTTGATAAAGTGAAGATGCCCAGGGGCCAGTAGTTCCTTCTGATGTTTTTTCAAGCACAAAAGTTACATGCAAATGTACACTATTATAAAACAATTTTCATTGTCACAATTCTCTTTATTTTTCAAATGGCAATGTAACCAAATATAAGCCACTGAGGGAGACGTAAACAACTCTAAAAACACAATTCTGCCTTTAATTCATATCTGGAGAGTCAGAGAACATTGAACATTGAACTGTATGAATACCTTAAATTTCCAGGAGTTTGATAAATATCTTTGCCTCATGAACATTTTAAACAGGAGTTATATGTAATGCAAAGTTGTCTGTTATCATTAAAGTTTAAAACAAGTGAATTTTTCTCTTGTCTTTTACAAGATCTTTCAGAGAGTAATAGTTTGTGTCACATCTACAGGTACACAACATAAACAGTTATAACCAAATCGTAGTCAAGATGTGTAATAAAATTTTTAAAAAAGTGCCATTAGTCCAAGTGCATAAGTATGCTTTTGGCTTTTCACTGTTAATAGTGACAGATGTTACTGTACAAAACATTCAATTTCAGATTGTTCAAGAAACCAATAACTTGCTGACACTAATGAGAAGGGTGGTACTGAGATTTGGATTTCAGTAAAGAGGCCAGGTCTGGTTTGAGGGAAGGGGTTGAGATGCTTAAAATGTCACGTAAGTGGGAGTCACTTAGTCTTGACCTCAGTCTGTTCTTGTGTTCATGACAGAGAATGTCTGCTCACACAAATATGTGGAGCCGAATAAGCTCAGCATTTTCTTGGCAAATGTTCGCATTTCTGGAAACCTGCCTTTATCCAGCTGCCCATAAAAGTCAACAAGAGAAAGCTGCTGGTGCTTACCGCGCCGCTCATCATCACACTGCAGCTCAATGAGCTCCAGCTGCAGCTGTGGAGGAGCATCATCAGGGTCCACGGAGAAGGGAGAAGAGAAAAGCAACATGTCCTTTTCAATAACTGCAAAAAGCGTTTGCTAAATTTCATAGAAAGAGATGCGATAGCTGTTGCAAAACTCATCATTTGCGCACCAATGTTGTCCTGTGGGAAACTGTCGATGACCTCTTTTAAAGCTGGGAAGTGCGCAGTGCAGGGCTCCGTTTGGGACTAGTGTCTCTGGAAAAGTTGCAGCTTGGTTCCAAAGGCCTTGATGTGAGCATACAGCTGGCTCACCACTGCATCTTGTCCTTGCAGATTAACATTCAGCACATTCAGATGCTTCGTTATGTCAACCAAAAAAGCCAAATCTGCCAGCCATACAGTATCGGACAGTTCTTCCATCGGTTGCCCTTTTTCACCCAAAAATGTCCAATTTCCACCCTGAGAACGAAAAATCGCTGCATTGCGGACCCCCGACTGAGCCACCTCACATCGTTGTGATGTATTACGTCTCCGTATTCAGCCTGAATGTCAAGCAAGAACTGCTGAAACTGTCGGTGGTATAGAGCTTTAGAGTGAATAGAATTGATTGCCTTTTACCACTGGCTTCATAACATGATCAAATTTGAGATGTTTGGCGCAGAGAGCCTGCTGGTGAATTATACAGTGAAGTTTAATAGCGTTACCTCCTTCTTCGCTGACTTTATTGCAGATCAGTGTGGACAATCCACTTCGCTCACCAGCCATGGCAGGCGCACCGTCGGTAATGATCCCAGAAACTTTACTCCATGGTAGTTTCAGATCATCAACAGCTTCACAAACAGAAACGAAAAAATCTGTTCCTCTGGTTTGGCCTTTAAGGCTTTGGAGGTCAAGCAGCTCCTCTGTTACGTTCATGTTGTCATCAACTAATCTTAAAAAATCAAGAGCTGTGCAGTGTCAGATGCACTGGTGCTTTCATTGCAGGCTAATGAGAAATAATCAAAAGCCAATCCTCTTTTCCCCAGTTGTCTCTGAATATCTGATGATATGTCCTCGACTCTCCGTGCCACTGTGTTACATGCCAGGCAAACGTTCATAAATTCTTGCTTCTTCTCGGAGCAAACGTTCTCCACCATTTTCATGACACAGTCTTTGATAAATGCACCTTCAGTAAAAGGTTTGCCATGTTTAGCTATTAACATGGCCACTTCGTAGCTTGCTTTGGTGATACTTTACTTTGACTCACAGGCCCGCGTGAAGAATCGCTGTTGTGATGCCAGAGCAGCTTGGAGTTGCTTTACTTTTTCAGCGCGGTCACTCCCTGTTAGCTAGTTTGGTAGTGTCTCTTTATGTTAAAGTCTTTAAACAAGGCAACAGTCTCTTGACAAATAAGACAAACGCAATTGCCTCGATCGTCAGTGAAGAAGTACTGTAATTCCCATCTTTCCTGAAAGCGGCGGCCCTCATTATCAACTTCCCTCCTTTTCTTTGCAGTCGCCATTGCAGCAATGAGCAGAGGGGTTCACCAAGGATGTCGAGCCAGATAGCATTAAAGTGGTGCTGCCACCATGTGGTGAAAGGAGGAATAACATTTTAAAGTTTTGTGATTTATTTATTCTGTTAGACAGTGCTACCGGGCCATAAATAATACATTATAAGACCGAAGTTGCAGACCGCATGAAATCCTACCGCGGGCCGTGATTGGCCCCCGGGCCGGACTTTGGACATGCCTGCTAATAGCTGCCTGCTAATAGCATGCTTTCAAGTTGCTCCTTTAATTCTTTCTCTCATCACCTAAATTTCTGCTGCTGTTTTGAGATGTAAATGTTCAGTTGAAGATCTGCTTAGGACACAGTACGTCTACCATGAATCAAGTAGGAGCTTACAATTGAATTTAACATCTATACCTCCAGTTCCTTGAACTGACCTGTACATATGGTAGGCTGTTCATAGTAACAGGTTTTTGTAGCCAGTACTAAACTGCCTCCCTGAGGGTTTTGTCCCAATCTGCAGCTTTTCCCTCGTTATCCTCTTCCTCTTTTTTCTCAAACTCTGTCTTCCTTTAGGCCTCTTTTTTCTCTTTTTCACTCATCCTTTCTTTATTTTATCTTATCCTCTCTTTTTATTTTGCCAATCGACCTTTGGGCCTAAGAATAAAATCTACTCTATCCTTCTTTTTTTTTTAACACAGATTTGACTACTCAAAGCCAACGTTCATGTAAGCGTCTCATTTACACGTCTTCCCGTTAACAAGATACAGGCCTGTCTCATTAATCTTGCATGGTTATTCAGAATACTTCATCATTACTAGTTCTGCTATTCTACATTTACCTACCCTGTTTACTTCAACCTTTATTTATCTCACTTCAACTTTTATTTTTCTTACCTCAACATTTAGCTCTCTTCTCTACTCTATTGCTGTAGCATCGCTTCTCTACTTTTACAACTATTTCTCTCTATAAGTCTATGAAACTCATTTTTCTTTTAACTCTGACCTCAACTTTTATTCTTCTTTATTTATCTTCTCTCTACTACTCCCCACTTTTTCTTTGTACCTCAACACATCGTGGCATATCCACACACGATTCTTTCACAAGTGCAGCCCACCAGTATAAATAGCCACAGCTTTCACGAGCAAACCAGCGCCCCAGATAATGTGAGAAAAACACTCACCGTCGGACATCAGTGTTGGTGCGGGAGAAAGTCCGTTAAGTTGTCGGTGAACCGGCTTCTGTAGGCTACATGCAGACCCTGCTCGCAACGCCAAGTTTTGTCGTGGTTTCTCTTAGACATCAAGGATGTGCAGATATTGAAGAACACGTCTGTTGACACTGTTGCTTTAATATAAGAAGATAGTATCTGATCAAGCACCATGGTCTGCCTGATCGGGAGTTTCACAGCCAATCTGGGTCTCCACCTGAACAGTGGTTCTGTGGTCACTCTTAAAGGTTTTAGTGACGTACGAAGTCACATCTGGTTTCTGTTCAAGACTTTAGTGCAAAACAAGATCCCCCTTCGGTCAAGCTCCTAGGCTCTGCATTCCCAAAGGGACCTCTTCATCACTATCTGGACAGTGGACCCCTGCAGAAACATGGCAGAGGGTTTGTTGAACAGAAAAACACACTCCAATGAAATGAGTACCTTATGTCTTCAGGTTCCACTGTCATAAACAACTCATATCAGATCAGATACTACACTGCGGCAGTCACGAGCAGCCTCTTGAGGCTGTAATACTCAGAGACACCAACAACTTTTCTGTTTGTTTAGTGAAACACATAAACATTTTGGCCATAAGGTGGCACCAGAGGAGGCACAGGTTGGTATCAAAACACTGAATTCAGTTTCCACATACCACGGTGTAAGCATGCTTCTCGTGCATTTCCAGTTTGCACAAAAAATAATAAAAACTCTGAGCAGAAATACCATGATAAAGGTTATCACCAAAATGCTTTTACATTTACTGAGGTGGAAAAGTTGTTTTTTCAATGAAATCAAAATGCAAAATCCAAATTACCAAACAAATTGCATGAAGCAGGTGAACACAGTGCTGAAGCTCAGGATGCATCCATATCATTATGTTTTGACAGTAAAATGGCATTTTTAAATAGAAATGACAAATTTAGGGATTTTTAAGCTTCCATATCAAAATCACAAATGGTATATTTTACCCCAAAATGGCACAATTTTGTTTGAGGAGGATTCGAGTTGAGATTGACTGATTTACTGACCTGTGTCACCACTAAAACCAGTGTCAGTAAACATAAACAAAATCTGAAGTAGCTTTGTAGTAAAATGACTGCAGTTAAAGTACAATAAAAAAGGACCTCCAGTGGAAACACAGATTATGTTTTCACCTGTCCAGGATGTCCCCTGCCTTCACCTCGAGTCAATTGGGATAGTTTCTAAAACCTTTGACTGGTAATGTAGATGTATACATACACCAAAGGTATTAATTTCCATTTTTAAGTGTCATGACTAAGTCAGACCATACTATGAGTGAGAGAAAGAAAAAAAAACATTTTTATTGATTTTCCATGTGAGACAAAACAAAGCCAACATGATGAACACACAGCTTTTAAAGTGGATAAACAAACACACTGATGCAGACAGTTAATAAATAGCTGTGGTGGTGAAGCAGTAAAATTATAAATATGGATTCTGAACATAGTTTTCTGACTTACACTGAGTGAGGGACAATCATTAAAACATTTAAACAGCAATGTGAGGAGATACTAGCTTAACTCTCTGGACATTTTGTAGAAGTGTGCTGAATCCCATGAAAGACTGGTCAAATCAGGCCAATTTTATGAACCCCAAAAGAGTTTCAAATTTGCCTCAAGGGGCTTTACAATCTGTACAAAACAAGCACACCCTACACTTTGTTTCCTTTCATTGGAGACAAATGCAGAAAATGCCTCCGTGTTACTCTGAGGTCTAATGTTTAGTTCATCTTCAATAATATAAATGCATTTTGTATGAAATGTTGCTGCCTTCATGCTAATTACTGACCACGTCTGTCTGAAGCGACTCACTGAAGATACCAGCAGATCCATGTTATTTTCTCACAACTTTGCTATACAGTGCAGATGGATCCTCCACAGCTGCTTGATTTCTTGTTCTGTGAAGGAAACAATAGATTTAGAAATATTTTGTTGATAAAATGATAAAATATGCAACATACACTACCATTCAAGTTTGGGTTCACTCAGGCAATTTCATGGTTTCCATGAAAACTCACACTTTTATCCATGTGCTAACATAACTGTACAAGGGTTTTCTAATCATCAATCAGCCTTTCAACACCATTAGCTAACACAATGTAGCATTAGAACACAGGAGTGATGGTTGCTGGAAATGTTCCTCTGTACCTCTATGGAGATATTCCATTAAAAATCAGCTGTTTCCAGCTAGAATAGTCATTTACCACATTAACAATGTCTACTCTGGATTTCTGATTAATGTAATGTTATCTTCCTTGAAAAAAAACTGATTTTCCCTCAAAAATAAGGACATTTCAGACACCAAGATAGCTCAACTGGCAAAGCAGACGTCCCATAAACAGTGGCTGTAGTCCCTGAAGCAGCTCACGGCCCTTTGCTGCAGGTCTTCACCCTACTTTCCTGTCTGCTTCTCTATTACCTGTTCAATAAAACCAATGAAAGGCCAAAAATGACTTTAAAAATATAAGGACATTTCAAAGTGACCCCAAACTTTTGGACGGTTGCGTATAACCTAGAAACAAAATTGAAAAAAGAAAGAAAACGTTGGCATGGAAAACTTGATGGAAAAGTATCTTCCTCTTTTATTTTTTTTAGATACCAATAAAAACAATCTCTTGTGTAGACTTGCTCACCTTGTAGATCTGTTGGGTTTGGTCGTTGAGTACACCACAGACTCCTCCTGGTATCGGTCCATCTGACCTGGGCTGAAGTTGGAGTAGACAGCATCTGGCTGGTTTGCAGTGAATTGCACACTGGCATACTGGATTTCATCCATCTGCCGGCCACATGAACAAGACTATGTTATGAATGTGTAGCGGGTGCTGGATGAACAGAACTCCAGTGTGACTAAAGGTAGTAAATGTGATTTGTAGAGATCAGCAGAATCAATGATTGCTCAGTAAAAGAGGTGCAAGGTCATTTGCAAAACTAAGAACTGAGGCTTGATAATCTGTTGCTGCAGAACCTCCATCTTAAACCAGAGATGTTAGAACAGATCAGCAGGTGCACATGAGAACTTGGAATTGTTTAAGGAATACTGTAAACCTGAAATTTACTGCAATCAGACACCGAGTTTTCCGATTCCAGTAAATTAAAAGTGACTGAATCTGAGCTCTAAACTCCGAAACACATATAAAGAACACTCTGGTCAAAAGAAGTAACTTGTTCTTGTTACCTAAAAGGTATGAACATTGCTAAAGTTTTACAAGATTCCTTCCTCTTACAATAAACTCGATGAATAGTTATAGAAGTAGATTTAGAGTAAATCATCTGTAACATCTACAGCACGTCTCCAACTCCATGCATCTTTGCTAAACTGAGACTTTAAAAGCAACATTTACACTTACAGAGTTTACAGAAAATGTAATGCATCTCTGGTGTGGACAGACATTTAACCTGATGATCATTGTGTATTGACATGAGAACAGAAAAACATGAAGAAGTAGGATATAATTAACTTGAATCAACTAAACAGCTAAATCCAGGGTTATTGAACCTAAGAACAGCGTTTTTACAGATAGCAGGTGAGTCTGAAGTCTGAACAACACATTTTCACCTCACCTCTGTTCTACTGTCTGGTCCCTCTCCAGCCGGAGGTTGTTTCACATACCTGTGGCTTCTTCAAATAAAAGACAAACAAACAAACGAATGAACGAATAATTAGTCACAGCAGACTTCACAGGATAGGTTCATGTTTTCAGGCATATTTCAGTACACTGGTATTGAGCTCCTTCTGACCTTCTCTGTACTTCTCTATCAACATCCTCAAAGCAAATATTGCATCTGTTGTACTCTTTCTTGGCATGAAACCATACTGCTGCTCCAGCCCGATCTCACGAGGATTCGTGAAACTGTCACGTAAGTTTTAGTTTCGGTTTCGTGCACACCAACACGATTTCGTCATGTTTTTCGTGCCGCTCACCACGAAATGCGCACCAATGTATTTTAAACGGCGGACTTTTCGTGCCACTCAGAACGTATTTCAAAAGAATGTGTATATTATATTTTTAATGTAAAACCGTGGCGAATCCAACGCTATATTTTGCATGACATCGTTCCTAAACATAACCCTAACCATAACCATAACCATAACCTAACCATAAGCCGGTGCTACACTTACCAATTTGCATAGGAATTTTAAGAATGTCCGGCGGCCGGCGGCCGCAAACGCGATCACACAAGCAGTATACGCCGATGGACAGCTTAGATCGTCATGAATCCGCCGGTATAAACCACTTTCAGATGTGATTACCACAGCGAAAAACATTTCGTGGTGAGCGGCACGAAAAACATGACGAAATCGTGTTGGTGCGCACGAAACCGAAACTAAAACTTACGTGACAGTTTCACGAATCCCCGTGAGACCGGGTTGGCTGCTCACAGATGTTCACCTCTGCCCTTAGTCTAGCTTCAACTACTCTTTCTCATAGCTTCATCGTGTGGCTCATCAGCTTTATTCCTCTGTAGTTGCCACAACTCTGCACATCTCCCTTGTTCTTAAAGATGGGCACCAGCACACTTCTCCTCCATTCCTCGGGCATCTTCTCACTATCTAAGATCCTGTTGAACAACCCAGTCAGAAACTCTACTGCTACCTCTCCGAGACACTTCCATACCTCCACAGGTATATCATCAGGACCAAGTGCCTTTCCACTCTTCATCCTCTTCATTGCTGATAACTCCTACTCCATTTCTCTTCCTATCTACACCATGATAGAACAACTTGAACCCTGCTCCTAAACTTCTAGCTTTACTACCTTTCCACCTGGTCTCCTGGACACACAGTATGTCCACCTTCCTTCTCTGCATCATGTCAACCAGCTCTCTACCTTTTCCTGTCATAGTTCCAACATTCAAAGTCCCTACTCTCAGTCCTAGACTCTTGGTGTTGCTCTTCTCTCTGTTTCTACGAACACACCTTCCTCCCCTCCTTCTTCGACCAACAGTCGTCCATTTTCCACCGGCACCCTGTAGGTCGACATCACTGATGACGGTCGTTGTTAACCCGGGCCTCGACCGATCCGGTATGGAAGTCATTCATTTGATTTGCATGTTTGATTTGGCCATAGTTTTACGTCAGATACCCTTCCTGACACAACCCTCTGTATTTATCCGGGCTTGGGACCGGCACAATAAGACACTGGCTTGTGTCCCCTTGCGGCTACCTCTCACATCAACATTGCATTTTGGTCAATACAACTGCTGCTCACTGGATATTTTCTCTTTTTCAAACTGTTCTCTGTAAACTCTAGAGATGACTGTGTGTGAAAATCCCAGTAGATCACAGTTTGTGAAATACTCAGACCAGCCCGTCTGGCAACAACCATGCCACGTTCAAAGTCATTTAAATCCCCTTCCTTCCCCATTCTGAGGTTTGAACTTTAGCAAGTTGTCTTGACCACGTCTACATCAATAAATGCATTGAGTGATTGGCTGATTAGCTATTTGTGTTAACAAGCAATTGAACAAGTCTACTTAATAAAGTGGCCAGTGAGTGTATAGAAACAGATATTTCACAACATTTTTAGGCCACATTGAGCTTACTAATAGCACAAAAAATAAGTGTAATCTTCTCCACAAAGGCTCAGAGGAAAAAGTATTCAACCTTACAGTCAAAATTTTCTTGAGCCTTCTTTGACATTCATGACCACCAATTAAAAATATTCGGATAGATTCTCACAAGCTTCTGACTTCTCTCTTTTCTACATTTTAGCCTCCTCCTCATGTGCAAAGCCTCTAGTTCACTAATGCTCTCTAAATTTTGTGCTGAAACTACAACAGAACAGACCTGCTTCCATGCTTTGCTATTGCTTTACATGTCTTTCCACTTCTGATGCGACTTCAGGTGAGACGCACGAATGAATTTTTCACTGAATTGTCCATAGATGTTTCCTTTAAGATGCAAAGCAAATACATCACAGAGAAAATGAACTGCTTACCTAATCCATAGCAGGAGAAAGAGAAGAATGAAGGCCAACATGACAGCAGCGATCAACAGAGCAACTGGGAACTTCCATGAACCTGTAAATATATGATCAGCACAAACACTAAATTCTTAGGTTGAACAGGGAATGACAAGAGCAGAAGTAATTTTAGCAACTTTCTCATATGAAGTGTATTTGTTGGGTGTGAGTTTTTGTTAAAGGTTCATCCAGTGCTTTGCTAGACAAAGTTGCAATTAAATGTTAAGCAGCAATTAACGGGGAAAGCGCTGTATGTTAGGATCCCCTATGGTGTGGATTCTATATAATCTGTAACTTACGTGATGCAACATTCAGATATAAGGTGGAGTTATGACGTCCTCTCGTGTTCTGAGCTTCACAGTAATAATTCCCACTGTGTTCAGCTCTGAAGTCAGTCATGGTGAAGGTCTGTCCTGAATGAAGTGGTGAGTCTTCATTCTCCTTGTACCAGGTGTAGTTAGCTGCTGGGTTAGCATCACTGCTGCAGGTCAGAGTCACTGAACTTCCCTCCATTATCTCACCAGATGGGCTCACTGACACAGAGGGAAGCTTTGGAGCATCTGGAGGACAATATGTAGAGACAGAAAAGAAGTTACTTCAAAGTGTCCTGGAAGCTTTTATTTCAGTTCAGAGACAGACTTCACTACAAATTGACATTCTTTCGACTTGCCTGAACAAAGTAAATAGTGTTTTTATATATTTTTAAGCCCAGTTGATGTACTGATGTTTACTTACACAGGACATTTATGAACAAAGACACAGACTGATCATCAGATTTGCAGTCGTAGAATCCTCTGTCCTCAGAGCTGATGGAGGTGAAATGATAAGTTCCTCCTGATCCCAGAGGCAGACTTTGGTTCCCCTTGTACAAAGTGTTTTCAGCTGCTGGGTTAGCATCAGTGCGACAGGTCAGAGTCACTGAACTTCCCTCCACTATCTCACCAGATGGACTCACTGACACAGAGGGAAGCTTTGAAGGGTCTGGAGATTGATGCAGATAACATATTATAATGTGATGGTTTGTTCAGACACATCAGGCACAGCTGGTGACCATTATTTTCATAAAATAAATGAGAATTCTAGAGACATTTAACCTTAGTACTAAATATCACATGTTAATACTTCATCATCATCGTTGATTTCATCAATAATCAGTGTTGCATAAGTAAAAGTAATGCTAATTATGAAGGCGAACATCAGAGTTTCTGCTTTTCCATTCTCTTTTGAAATAAATAATAAATAGTAAAAACCTTTAAAATGACAGTACACTATGATGTACAGTACGGTGGGATGTCCTCTTGAGTCCCACATATTACAGGTAACACACTGTCTGGATACTGTGAGCCAAGGTTTGACATTTAGTGAAGTAAACTCACACACTGATGGAGACCGGTGAGCTTCATGTCCTTTGAAAGCACAGGAGATCTTTTCTCCAGGATTAAAGGAACCTGTGTAAGTAGAAGTTTGTTGTTTTGAGATTTTCTGTTCGTTCTTGAACCAGATGTAGGAAAGATGATCAGCTGGACTGCAGCTGCTGTGACACTTCAGCTCTGCCTCCGTTTGAGACTGATGGACTGATATTATTCTGGTCACCTGCACCTGCAGAGCTGAATGTGAGAACACAACAGAAATGTCATGAATCATTATGTGCTCTCATAAACACATTCTATATTTTAAATCCTTCTGTGCATTCATGTACACTACCAGTAAAAATGTATTTTCACCAAATTTCTACATTGTAGATTCTCAATAAAGACATCAAACTAAAGCAAGACGTGGAATTATGTATCAAACAAACAATTGTGAAATAACTCTAAATATGTTTTATATTTTAGATTCTTCAAAATAACCACCCTTTGCTTTGATTACTGCTTTACACACTCTTTTCATTCTCTCCATGAGCTTCATGAGGTAGAACCTGAAATGGTTTTCACTTCACAGGTGTGTCTTGTCAAGGTTCATTTCTGGAATTTCTTGCCTTCTTAATGGGGTTGGGACCATCAGTTGTGTTGTGCAGAAGTCAGGTTGGTACACAGTTGACAGCCCTATTTGACAACTGTTAGAATCCATATTATGGCAAGAACCAATCAGCTAAATAAAGAGAAACCACAGGCCATCATTACTTTAAGAACTGAAGGTCTGTGAGTCCAGGAAATTGCAAAAATTCTGAATGTATCCTTAAGTGCAGTCACAAAAACCATCAGACGCTACAACCAAACTGGTTCACATGAGGACTGCCCCAGGAAAGGAAGACCAAGAGTCCCCAGATAGCAAACTATGGGTGAATCAATGTTGAATCTATGTTGAGACCAACAAGTCCTCAAATTCATACGACCACATCAGTCGTATGCACCGTGCACCGGAATACGACTCGTGAGAGCGTATTTACGTTAGCGCCCCTACGGGGAAAAGGAACGCATTACGGGATTTAATTCACGAAACGGCTTTTCCGTCGCAAAACGGCTTTTTCCTCACTTTCCCAACACGGGTTTAGGGTTATGGTTAAGGTTAGGGTTAGGGATAGGGACAGGGATAGTGTTAGATAAAAGTTTGTTCATGGTGACGTTTCACCTGCGACTCCAGAGTGTCGATATTTACTCAACCGCTAGAGGTCGCATACGTCAAAACGTAATACTGGGTCGTAATACGGGTGTGTACAGACGACCTATGTGGTCGTTTTTTTGTTTGAGGACAGGCTGGTTGAGACCTAACGTAGAAATTATACAGAAAGTGCAAGGTTGATACAATGTTGAGTCAACGTTTGCTTACATAGATTACATGTTTGCAAACATAGATTCAACATTAATTAAACATTGACCTGTCAAACATTTTAATTAAACCAAAATACAATGTAGATTCAATGGCATCCTTTAAACACAAACTTCAATGTTGACAAAATGTTGCTGAATCAACGTTGATCCAACCATCAGTCTTCAACCGTAACCACAATTCAACCTTCTTAACCCTAATTCAACATTGATTTAACATCTTTTGCTATCTGGGTAAAGTGTGATTTATGGTTGAAAAGCAAAGGTTGACTCATCATTTTATCAACCTTGCGCTTTATGTATAATTTCTACGTTAGGTCTCAACATAGATTCAACATTGATTCACCCATAGTTTGCTATCTGGGTCACCTCTGCTGCTGAGGAGAAGTTCATCCCAGTCACCAGCCTCAGAAATGGAAAGTTAACAGCAGCTCAGATTAGAGTCCAGATAAATGCCACACAGAGTTCTAGTAGCAGACACATCTCTACATCAACTGTTCAGAGCAGACTGACCAATCAGGCCTTTATGGTCAAACAGGTGCTAAGAAACCACTACTAAGGAAAAGCAACAAGCAGAAGAGATTTGTTTGGACCAAGAAACACAAAGAATGGACATTAGACCAGTGGAAATCTGTGCTTTGGTCTGATGAGTCCACATTTCAGATCTTTGGTTCCACCTGCCATGGTTTGCGTTTTTTTGGACAATCATTTATTTTTCAGCAGGACAATGACTCCAAACACACCTCCAGGACTATTTGACCAAGAAGGAGAGTGATGGAGTGCTGCATCAGATGACCAGGCCTCCACAGTCACCTGACCTAAACCCAATCCAGATGGTTTGGGATGAGATGGACCACAGAGTGAAGACAAAAGGACCAACAAGTGCTCAGCATCTCTGGGAACTCCTTCAAGACTGTTGGAAAACCATTTCAGGTTCTACCTCATGAAGCTCATGGAGAAAATGCCAAGAGTGTGGAAAGCAGTAATCAAAGCAAAGGGTGGCTATTTTGAAGAATCTAAAATATAAAACATGTTTTGACTTTTTCACACTTTTTTACTACATAATTCCATATATGTTCATTCATAGACTTGACGTCTTCAGTGAGAATCTACAAAATATAAAAAAGATATAAAAAAATATTATTTATATATTATAAAAATAAGCAGTCATGAAAATAAAGAAAAAACCTTTAAATGAGAAGGTGTGTCTAAACTTTTGACTGGTCATCTACATCAGTTTGTGTTCACAGTACCTGTGACAGTCAGAGTTGTTCCAGGTAAATTGCTCTTCCATTCAAACCATCGTGCTATAAATTTAAATTGATATTGGGCTGAATCAGTTACTCTCAGGTCTCTGATCCTCAGAGTGGAGCGTCTTTTCTTGTCAAAGACCTCAACACGACCTTCATACTCAGAGTCTTCTTTGAGGTCCTCAGGCTGACGACTACGTTCAGGACTGAACCAGAATGTTGTCAAACCCGATGTTTTATGACTGTATGTGCATGAAATGTCCACTGATGATCCTTTGGGGATGCAGATGCTTCTTTGGGTGTAAAACACACTGTTACAGGGTGATTCATGAACACCTAGAAGAAGATTAAAGCATTTTAAAAACTATTGTCAGCAACATGTTGACTCCATCAATACAGATCAGGTGATACTGTTGTTGGAACACTGACAGCAGTAGTGGATCAATGAAAAACAGGCAGGAGATATGAGGACTCTAGTATTAAAAATACAGAGTGATGGTACAAAATTACAACTCACACAGTGAAGGAGATGGAAGCTTCTCATATCTTTTAACAGCACATGCAATGCTGTCTGAATTATCAAAGTATTTGTCAATAGAAGATGTTTTAGTGTGAAGGGTCTTTCCATTCATGTACCAGACGTAGGAATAATGATCAGGTAGACGACAGCTGCTGCTACACGTCAGCTCTGCCCAGGAAGATGGCCAGACTCCTGTGCGTATCACCTTCACCTGGAGAGCTGTATGTGTAAAGAAAGAAATGTTATTTTAACTGTTGTCCAGTAGTAGCAGTAGCATGTTTCACATCCTCATATTGTCAGTAGAAAATCTTACCTGTGACAGACAGAGTGACTCCAGGTGAACCAATAGTTTTCTGTCTCGGTTGGTTTGTTCTGAACATGAACTTGTATTTAGCTGAGTCGCTGATTCTCAGGTCTGTGATTTTCAGAGTGCAGCTGTTTTTATCACAACGATACTGTACACGATCTGCAAACTCTGAATCTGTCATCAGATCTACAGGCTGATTACGTTTCTTCTTAGTAAACCACACAGCTTCCTTAACCACAGTGACATTCTCCTTTACTCTGGATGGGTATGTGTAGGTGCAGCTTATGTCCACCTCTGATCCTTGTAAGGCACAGATCTGAGTAGAAGAGTACCTCACTCTATAGCCAGCGTCACCCTGCACCACTGAAACACAGAGCACATCAGAAAATAGGATTCATTCTTCTGGTGTTAAAGGAGATATCTAAACTCTCTCCTGGTCACATCGATGTGCACTGAGACGGGACATCACACATCATTAAACATTTACACATATCTATAGTTGCACAAAGCAGTTAAAAGCTAATTTCCTTCTGTGTTCTGTTGTTCTTGTTTAAATTCATGTATATTTGATCTTGTATAAGTGCTATGAGAGCACAGAAAACCCCAGAGTCAGTGTCTTTGTAATGTGGTCACATAATCGACCAATGAAGCTGCTTCTAAGGGTTCAGTGAAAGAATAGGACCGTAATTAACCCGTGAACCAAGAGGCAGCTGTACTGAAGAAGCTAAAAGAAAGGAGAAGTGAGAGGTGTGGAGGTGACAAAAACACAAAAAACACAGAAGTGTAACAAGGTCAGGCCTCATAATATTCAGTACAATACACATGTACGGCACACATCTAATGAATAAACTGGAGGGTTTGATTGGACTGTCATAATGATGATAATGTGAAAAATATGTTAACATGGTTTAATATTTATTTTTAAGAGACATCTTTTGATAAAGTTGAAACTGAACATTTGCAATAAAGTATTTTCCACATCAAAAATGCACTTTGTAAATGAACTGTAAACATTTGTTGCTACAAATACACAGAGTTGCAAAATTCAGTAAGATTGAGCAACTTTTCATGAAAATCTCTTGGTGTCATCACTGCCTGATCAATGCTACACTTCACAGAAAACTTTCAAACAGAAATAGGTTTAGCAGCTGCACAGAAATCAACACGATATTTTACAGAACTTTAAAGCTATCACGTGTTCTGTAGATGGATGGTTGATGTGATGTGTCTATTCAGACTCAGTAGTAAATAAAGTACCTGATGAGGAGAGAAGGAAGACAAGAAATCCAGCTTGTGCTGCTTTACATCCCATGGTGGTTCTTTTCTCTCTCTGCTGTGACTGCAGACAAAGTAAAACACATCAGCAATTCAAAAACACACAGAATAAATTCTATCAATCACATGAATGAACACAGTAGTCTCACCTGGAGTGTAGCTGACGGTGACGTTCACTTCACTGAACTTGTTCAGACAAATTTAGTCCTTCACTCGTATTAAAGCTCATTATCGTAAGCTATACAACAGCTTTTGTTGCAGACTGTGTCTGGCAAAGACGGATGTGATCTGCTGTCAGAATTTCTTCTGTTTCACTGTGGTTAGGACATAAACTTTCAGTGGTTTAGGTCACAGTTTCCTTCCTCTGTGGACTGTCGTCACCTGTTCAGATGAATAATATATTCATGAGATCAAGCCTCTCAAGAATTTTTTAATTATGCTTTTGCATATAGAACCAATTACCGTAATAATCTAACTTACACATACAGCTTGCAATTTTTTTAGTGTTTATTCATTGTTCTTTTTATGTTAAGTATGGAAGCTATTTGAGGAAACGTGTGGCATTGTGTTTATCCTGTACCTGCTGTGGCACTGTAATTTACTATAAAGGATTATTAAAAGATCTGTCCCATGTCAGTCAGTTACTGTAACACATATCTGTTTCTTCAGTCTGTGCAACATAGTTAAATTAAAATCCATGGTATCTAAGGTGGAATTGGAGATGATTTTATACACTTTACAATTACCATGACTTGGACGACTGAGAACCTACACAGACAGATTCTGTTTTTAGACCTATTTGGCTTATTCAGGACACCTGTGACACCACGAAATTAAATGCATGATTGCAAAGTTAAATAATCACACTATTTATTTAAATAAACTTTTCAAGTCTCAAACATTGTTGATGGGGAGGGTTGACATGAAACTGTTTGTAATTACATGTCAGGAGAATTGTTCAGTGGAGTTCTGATGTTATGAACCAAGAGGGTGAACCCATGAAGCAGGCTGCAGACATTCAGGTGAATTAATATGATTTAATAAGGAAAAATATTTACATCAAACAAAGGTGCTAAAACGGGGAGGCAGAGAAAATAACAGGACGAGGAAAACTAAACAGAACTAAATTAAAGGCGGACCAAACGGCCGAGGCAAACGTAATTAATAAAACTAAGCTAATCGGGAAAGTGACTCACGACTGACCGGGGAATTTAGCAGACTGGGAGGGGGGCTGAGTTGAACAACTTGCCTTTCTTGCCTTAGTTCTTTCAGTTCTCGTGGAATTTCAGCCACGTCCATCATGCTAATGTTTCCACTCGGCTCCTTCTGGGAATGTGACGGCTTACTTTTGTCGTGTCATTCTTGCGATTCCTGAAGTTTCCCCATGTTCCTTCTAACTTTAGGCGTTGTCATTCTAACCAACTAACTTTTCATCACACTTTTGTGCTCAAAATGCTACTTTGTAACTTTCTAAACAGCAAACCACAGCTAATATTTTAGGGGGCAAACACTCCATGCGTGCGTCTCACAGCATGACGTCACCGGAAGTCCCACAGTTTCTATTTTAACACATTAAAATCAAACATTGGTATTTTGTAAAAGATTCAAAGTGTTGCAGTTGGAGCTTCAAAAATCATCCAGCTACCTACTGTATTCACATTTCAGCTCCTTCTCACTGCTGTAGCCGGTGACACTGTGATATATCACCGGAGGCCGGGCTGGTGGCTGGACTGGGTGCCGGCGGCAGCAAAACCCCTACAGGGGCAGAATTGGTACTGGAGCCAGGGGCCCCTCCGGGGGCAGAGCTGGACTGGACTGGACTGGACTGGACTCGAGCTGGGCTGGACTAGAACTGGGCTGGACTAGACTATAGCTGAACTGGACTAGAACTGGGCTGGACTGGAACTGGTCTGGACCCGGTGGCAGGATTGGGGCCCCCCCACAGGGAGTAGGACAGAGGACTGCACTAAATAGGGAATAAGGAACCCCTCAGGGGGATAGGAT